>NW_028123191.1:0-255035 GCF_965194805.1 Balaenoptera borealis
CCTACAGTACGAGGAGGCTACAGTAAAGGCAGGCACACAGTGCTGGGGAGTGGTGCCCTGCTTCTGTGGTCTTGTGGCTTCGCAGCTGAAAGAGAGAGTCAGTGAGAAAGCTCCCCTTTGGCCCAGAGCTGTGTCTTCAGCCCGTCTCTACCGTGTCCAGCTGAATCCTGGGGGGGGGACCGAAGTGACAGAATAGGAATGTATTTATGCTTTTGTGGCTTCCTTCTGACTCTCTCCTTCAGCAGTGTTCAAGAGGTTTCTTTTGGTACAACGTATTTCAGAAAACCCCTGAAAAGAAAATGGTAGGGAAATCCTGGTGCAGGTGACAGCAGAGATGGCAGGATCCTTCTGCATCTGTTAGGAGGACACCGACTGTCTTGCTCACGGCTTTCTATCTGTAGTGTCAATGGCTCCTTGCGTGAAGGGAGGATAACCCCCTCCGGGGAAGTGGTCCCATGCTCACAGGGTTGATGAGGACGACCCAGAACACAGAGCTAAACACACCATCCTTGCTTGCGTGTCTGGAAGGAGAACAATGTCTCCTAGGCTAATGATAACAAATAAATAATAGGTGATATGATCGATTACTCCCTGAGTGCCCAGTATATTCTGACATTCTTTGCACGGATTCAGTTCTTTCATCCCGAGAGCCAGACACTATTTTTTTGCCCTTTAGAGCAGCGGAGACTGAGCCACAGCGAGGTTATGTCCCATGGCTATCTGTGGCACAGATGGGACTGGCCCTCCTGCAGGCTGACTGCAGCCCCCCGCCCAACCGGACAGCATGTCATGCCATGAAAGGTGAGGACACTGAACACCTGGCCCAGAGGCAGCAGTGGGAAAGCACTGAGCAGCTGGCAGTCAGAACCCTCTGCACAGCTCTGTGACCTCTCTGGGCTTCAGCCTCCCACCTCTGCAGCCAGGAGCACAGCTGGACTGTCTCCGAAGACCCTTGCGGCCCTGAAAAAGGAGAGGCCGGATTCAGCCTCCAGTGATGTCATAACCGGCACCATGTGGCCGGGAGGTGAGACAGCTGTAGTGTAGGTTTGGTCCTTTGAGTCTAGGCTGTGTGCCCTTGGGTAAGTTGCTCAACCTCTCTGGAATTGGCACCGTCGCTCCAGACCATGCAGGTTCACTGAGTGTGTCCAAATGCTGTGGCGGTGACTCGTTCCATGGGGCTTGTTGGAGGAGATCCCCACGCCCTCTGGCACTGGGTAAGCAAGGTTCCTATCCACCTCTGCCCTCACCATGAGCTTGCTTGCAAAGCAGGGAGCCTTTCTCCAGGAGCTTGTTGGGAGCTAAAGGATTCTCCGTGCACAGATGTCAGTGTGGAGATAGCGATCAGAAAGGACACCGTTCGGGAAGCCCGAGCTAGGAGCCAGGCCACTGTCTCGCTTATTCCCCCTCTTGGAAATTAATCTTTTCTGTAGAAAGGAGGAAATGACATCTCAGAGAGTATCAGTGACTTGCCAGGTCAGGAAGTGGCACGGTGGCTGTGAACCCGGGTGCCTGACACCAGCACCCACGCACGCAGCACGGGCCGGCTCCCGAAATGCCCTCTTCACACAGGGCACCTGTGGCCGATCTTGGTCCTGACTTCTGAGCCTCTTGTCTCCTCTTTCTCTTGGAGTGCCCATGAAATAGGAATTCCCTCCCCAGACCGCCAGGGGGCCCAGCACCTGAACTATATCACCTGTCCCCTCAGCACACACGTCTTGCTAATAAACACCACCAGGCCCTCCGCACTGCAGCACCACCATCACTCTGCAGCGGAACACGTGAAGTCCTCCTTCTGAAACCAAGTCTCCGGGAAACGGCTGGGAAATGCCCACCAGACAAATCCAAGTCACTTTCGGGGTGTCAGGTAGCCACGGGCTGGATTTTGAGGGAAGGGACGATGTCAGGCTGATCTAGGGAGGCACTGGCGAAGATTCAGGGCCAAGCCCCTGCAGGGAGCCGTCAGGGGTGGCGAGTGTCCTGTCCGTAGCCCTGGGCGAGCCAAGACTGATGTTGCGTGTGGGGAGGCAGGGGGCAGAGCTGCTCCAGGCGTGTGTGGTCCACACAGTGGGGCATGTGTGAAGTGTTCCCGGGACTCAAGCACACACTTCAATGTATGTGCAGCCTATGAGAGCCTCTAATTTTCAGAATTGCTCCTCCACGTGTTAAGGTGATTTTACGTGTTGAAGGGAAAAATGGGTTTCCCATATCGTGTCCTTTTACATTTTTTTCTTAGCGATTCTTTTTACTGACCAGGGTGAAAACTGTGGCAGAAAATACAAATAGGTCTTTCCAGGGTGTGTTAGACGCAAGCCCCGTGTAGAAGTCAAACAAGGGGGGTGTGGGATTCCATCCCCTCTGGGTGCTTTTCCAGGCTCTCATCACCGAGGACTGAGTTTGGCAGGGGCCCCCAGAGAAGGAAAATGAGAAACGGACCACTTGCTCTGCAATCCATACTCCTAAGGGGAATAGAGGGAGTGCGTCCTCTGTGTGTCCGATGCCCTGTGTCTTCTGGGCGAGGCTTTCCTTTGGAGCTGAGAAACTGAAGCTCACATTAACCTAAGCGGCTAAGACGCTCCGTGTGTGTGTGTGTGTTTTGGGGGGTGGGGGAGGGTCCTCTTTGGTCCAGAGCCGAGGTCTCTGCACTTCCAGCCCAGTTCCCCACGCCAGCCCTGATGGGCACGGAGTCTCTTTGTCCAAGGCAGACAAAGGAAGACAGAGCCAGAATGAAGTCAACAACTTTTATTACAGCTCACATATTTCATAGAAAAAGGAATGTAGCGTCAGGTCCGGTTGTATGAAAAACGGTAAAATGCAGGTTCGTCCTGGTTGCTCTGTTGACACCCGGGGCAGGCTCTCCGCGACATCAGGCACAGCAGCTGCACTTGTCCGAGGCCCCTTTGCAGACGCAGCCCTGGGCACACTTGGCGCAGCCCACGGGGCAGCAGGAGCAGCAGCCTGGGGAAGCGAGGGCAGCGTGCGGTCGGACCACGCGTTGTCCGGAGCCACCCTTCCCAGCAGCAGGCCTGGCCCCAGCTGCCCTCAGGCCCAGACCCTGAGTTTAGGATGGTGTCCTCTGCCCTGAGATCATTGCTCTCAGACACTAGGTTCAGGTTGCCTGCCCCATCTGTGCCCAGGACAGGGCACAGAGCCTTGGAGAGACAGTGAGCAGGGCCTCTGGGGACGAGAGAAAGCCAGCGCCCAGCACCGTCAGTGATGTGAGCAAAGTCCTCAGGATCAAAGTGGAGGCAAAGCCCTGACAGAGCAGCTCCCGCTCGGGATAGGGAAGCTCTGGGCTGCTTCGACAGGAAGGGGCTGCCCCAGGTCCGAGAAACCACACACGGTCACTAGTTCATGTCCCTAAAGTGCTTCAGTCCCTGAGAGGATTCAGAAGCGTGACTCAGGAGGCAGGAGGACTAGTTCTACTGACAGGTCTGAGGTTGTTTGTTAATGACCCGTCTGGGCCTCAGTCTCCCTGTTCTCTAGTGCGCACTTGGGTCTCGGTCATCTGGAAGGGGATTCCAGCTCTGATTGTGAATCCCTTCCTGGTGGGGGGGGGGGGGTGGGGGGGTGGTGGGGGTTACCGGGAAGTTTGGTCACTGTCCTGCTCCTGCCTGCTGAGCTCTGGGCTCCCTGCTCGCACTCAGCCCAGACCCCGCATTCCCAGAGAAGGCCCCGCACACTCACTCTTCTTGCAGGAGGTGCATCTGCAGGCTTTGCAGGTGCAGGAGCCAGCGCAGCTGCAGGAGCCGCCTGCCAGGAAGGGAAAGGCCCGCGGTGAGCAGGGAGAGGGATGCAGGAGCTAGAGCAGACGGTCAGCAATGCCTCCCTGAGCCCTCCTCCTCTGTCAGGACCCAGCCCTGGGAGCTCGTGTCCACTCAGGCGGATAGAGAAGCCCCAGCTCCTCTCTTCTGGTCCAAGGAGAGTAGGTCCCCTCCTGATGGACTCCACAGGGAAGGTCCCAGGCTCCAGACCCAGCCCAGGCTGACTGGGGCTGGGGGCCAGGGCCCATGGCCTGAACCCGAAAGAGGCAATGTCCCCTCCTCCCATCAAGTCCTGGCAGCTCCGAGGCCTCCTCCAAACACTGGGTCCCGGTCTAGCAGTCCCCTGACCAGCTGGGTGACCTCAAGAAGGACAGCCTGGAGCCTCCGTGCCCTCAGTGTTAACGGAGAGGCAAAGGGAGACTGACGTGCTCTCAGGAGCCTGGCAGGCAAGAAAGCCCTGGACCCGTGACAGGAGTCCTCCTGAGCTCCAACTCAAAACCCTCCCTTCTCGTCCTGTGCCTGCGAAGGGGGGCATCCTAAGGCTCAAAGCCAGGGTTCCCTTACCAGTGGGGCAGGAGCACTTGGGGTCCATCTGGAGGAGGAGTGAGGCCCGAGGTCCAAAGCAAGGGGCGAAGCGGCTTCACTGGTCCGGTCGGGGGCGTGTGGGAGCCAGGAGCCCGTGGGCTCAGTTATAGGCCGAGGAGGCGGCCCGGGCGCAGAGGCCCCGCCCCCGCCTTGCACCCGCCCCGCGGATCCGCGCCCGCGCCCGCGCCCGCGCTGCCCGCGGCGCCCTGGGCCGGGCTGTGAGCAACACGCGGGGCCGAGCGCACGATTCCACTTCGGTGCCGGCTGGAGCGGAGGAAGCGGGTGCCGTGCGGTAAGCGGTGTCCCAGCCCCCTGGCCGCCCCTTCGCGATGTGGCCGACGGGAGCAGCCCCCCTGTTGCCGGGTTGTGCAGGAATCCAGCTCCCGCGTCCTCCGGTCTTCCCCGCCCCAGGCCGCGCGCCGCCGGCCTCCGGGTCGCCGTTTCCTGCAGCCTGAGAACAGCCCCCGCCTCCCGCTCGTGTCCCTGGCTTGGCCGGAGCCGGGGAGCGGTGTCAGAGACCGCAGGCGCATGTGACCCTCACCGCCGTTTCGCCCACCCCGTGTGTCCCCAGGCGTTGGCAGCCCCGGTCTCCACCACGGTCCTTTGGAAGCACTTTTCCGGTACCGTCTCCTGTAACCGCCCCGCGATGAACATTGCCTTCGGCCGCTAGTCGTCACTTGTGTTTTCCTTTCCTGGAGGGATCATGGCGCATTTCTCCGGGGGCTCCTTTGCCTAAACTTTGCAGGGGCGCTCCTCACCGTGGCCGGTCCACCCCACGCCAGGGTGGAGGTTCCCTGATCATGGGATGCTCCCCAGGGAAGGCATCACTGTAGGCGATAGGCAGACCTGGCATGAAATAACAAAGCGACACAAGTGGAGAGTTCCCTTTGGGTAGTCCTGACGATTACACACCATGGAGTCCATGCCAAGCCTTGTTAATCACTTTTGCTCTTTGAATTGTCACACCAACCCGGAAGGGAGCTAGTAGTCAGCAGCCCGTTTCCCAAAGGCCAAACTACCTACAGTACGAGGAGGCTACAGTAAAGGCAGGCACACAGTGCTGGGGAGTGGTGCCCTGCTTCTGTGGTCTTGTGGCTTCGCAGCTGAAAGAGAGAGTCAGTGAGAAAGCTCCCCTTTGGCCCAGAGCTGTGTCTTCAGCCCGTCTCTACCGTGTCCAGCTGAATCCTGGGGGGGGGACCGAAGTGACAGAATAGGAATGTATTTATGCTTTTGTGGCTTCCTTCTGACTCTCTCCTTCAGCAGTGTTCAAGAGGTTTCTTTTGGTACAACGTATTTCAGAAAACCCCTGAAAAGAAAATGGTAGGGAAATCCTGGTGCAGGTGACAGCAGAGATGGCAGGATCCTTCTGCATCTGTTAGGAGGACACCGACTGTCTTGCTCACGGCTTTCTATCTGTAGTGTCAATGGCTCCTTGCGTGAAGGGAGGATAACCCCCTCCGGGGAAGTGGTCCCATGCTCACAGGGTTGATGAGGACGACCCAGAACACAGAGCTAAACACACCATCCTTGCTTGCGTGTCTGGAAGGAGAACAATGTCTCCTAGGCTAATGATAACAAATAAATAATAGGTGATATGATCGATTACTCCCTGAGTGCCCAGTATATTCTGACATTCTTTGCACGGATTCAGTTCTTTCATCCCGAGAGCCAGACACTATTTTTTTGCCCTTTAGAGCAGCGGAGACTGAGCCACAGCGAGGTTATGTCCCATGGCTATCTGTGGCACAGATGGGACTGGCCCTCCTGCAGGCTGACTGCAGCCCCCCGCCCAACCGGACAGCATGTCATGCCATGAAAGGTGAGGACACTGAACACCTGGCCCAGAGGCAGCAGTGGGAAAGCACTGAGCAGCTGGCAGTCAGAACCCTCTGCACAGCTCTGTGACCTCTCTGGGCTTCAGCCTCCCACCTCTGCAGCCAGGAGCACAGCTGGACTGTCTCCGAAGACCCTTGCGGCCCTGAAAAAGGAGAGGCCGGATTCAGCCTCCAGTGATGTCATAACCGGCACCATGTGGCCGGGAGGTGAGACAGCTGTAGTGTAGGTTTGGTCCTTTGAGTCTAGGCTGTGTGCCCTTGGGTAAGTTGCTCAACCTCTCTGGAATTGGCACCGTCGCTCCAGACCATGCAGGTTCACTGAGTGTGTCCAAATGCTGTGGCGGTGACTCGTTCCATGGGGCTTGTTGGAGGAGATCCCCACGCCCTCTGGCACTGGGTAAGCAAGGTTCCTATCCACCTCTGCCCTCACCATGAGCTTGCTTGCAAAGCAGGGAGCCTTTCTCCAGGAGCTTGTTGGGAGCTAAAGGATTCTCCGTGCACAGATGTCAGTGTGGAGATAGCGATCAGAAAGGACACCGTTCGGGAAGCCCGAGCTAGGAGCCAGGCCACTGTCTCGCTTATTCCCCCTCTTGGAAATTAATCTTTTCTGTAGAAAGGAGGAAATGACATCTCAGAGAGTATCAGTGACTTGCCAGGTCAGGAAGTGGCACGGTGGCTGTGAACCCGGGTGCCTGACACCAGCACCCACGCACGCAGCACGGGCCGGCTCCCGAAATGCCCTCTTCACACAGGGCACCTGTGGCCGATCTTGGTCCTGACTTCTGAGCCTCTTGTCTCCTCTTTCTCTTGGAGTGCCCATGAAATAGGAATTCCCTCCCCAGACCGCCAGGGGGCCCAGCACCTGAACTATATCACCTGTCCCCTCAGCACACACGTCTTGCTAATAAACACCACCAGGCCCTCCGCACTGCAGCACCACCATCACTCTGCAGCGGAACACGTGAAGTCCTCCTTCTGAAACCAAGTCTCCGGGAAACGGCTGGGAAATGCCCACCAGACAAATCCAAGTCACTTTCGGGGTGTCAGGTAGCCACGGGCTGGATTTTGAGGGAAGGGACGATGTCAGGCTGATCTAGGGAGGCACTGGCGAAGATTCAGGGCCAAGCCCCTGCAGGGAGCCGTCAGGGGTGGCGAGTGTCCTGTCCGTAGCCCTGGGCGAGCCAAGACTGATGTTGCGTGTGGGGAGGCAGGGGGCAGAGCTGCTCCAGGCGTGTGTGGTCCACACAGTGGGGCATGTGTGAAGTGTTCCCGGGACTCAAGCACACACTTCAATGTATGTGCAGCCTATGAGAGCCTCTAATTTTCAGAATTGCTCCTCCACGTGTTAAGGTGATTTTACGTGTTGAAGGGAAAAATGGGTTTCCCATATCGTGTCCTTTTACATTTTTTTCTTAGCGATTCTTTTTACTGACCAGGGTGAAAACTGTGGCAGAAAATACAAATAGGTCTTTCCAGGGTGTGTTAGACGCAAGCCCCGTGTAGAAGTCAAACAAGGGGGGTGTGGGATTCCATCCCCTCTGGGTGCTTTTCCAGGCTCTCATCACCGAGGACTGAGTTTGGCAGGGGCCCCCAGAGAAGGAAAATGAGAAACGGACCACTTGCTCTGCAATCCATACTCCTAAGGGGAATAGAGGGAGTGCGTCCTCTGTGTGTCCGATGCCCTGTGTCTTCTGGGCGAGGCTTTCCTTTGGAGCTGAGAAACTGAAGCTCACATTAACCTAAGCGGCTAAGACGCTCCGTGTGTGTGTGTGTGTTTTGGGGGGTGGGGGAGGGTCCTCTTTGGTCCAGAGCCGAGGTCTCTGCACTTCCAGCCCAGTTCCCCACGCCAGCCCTGATGGGCACGGAGTCTCTTTGTCCAAGGCAGACAAAGGAAGACAGAGCCAGAATGAAGTCAACAACTTTTATTACAGCTCACATATTTCATAGAAAAAGGAATGTAGCGTCAGGTCCGGTTGTATGAAAAACGGTAAAATGCAGGTTCGTCCTGGTTGCTCTGTTGACACCCGGGGCAGGCTCTCCGCGACATCAGGCACAGCAGCTGCACTTGTCCGAGGCCCCTTTGCAGACGCAGCCCTGGGCACACTTGGCGCAGCCCACGGGGCAGCAGGAGCAGCAGCCTGGGGAAGCGAGGGCAGCGTGCGGTCGGACCACGCGTTGTCCGGAGCCACCCTTCCCAGCAGCAGGCCTGGCCCCAGCTGCCCTCAGGCCCAGACCCTGAGTTTAGGATGGTGTCCTCTGTCCTGAGATCATTGCTCTCAGACACTAGGTTCAGGTTGCCTGCCCCATCTGTGCCCAGGACAGGGCACAGAGCCTTGGAGAGACAGTGAGCAGGGCCTCTGGGGACGAGAGAAAGCCAGCGCCCAGCACCGTCAGTGATGTGAGCAAAGTCCTCAGGATCAAAGTGGAGGCAAAGCCCTGACAGAGCAGCTCCCGCTCGGGATAGGGAAGCTCTGGGCTGCTTCGACAGGAAGGGGCTGCCCCAGGTCTGAGAAACCACACACGGTCACTAGTTCATGTCCCTAAAGTGCTTCAGTCCCTGAGAGGATTCAGAAGCGTGACTCAGGAGGCAGGAGGACTAGTTCTACTGACAGGTCTGAGGTTGTTTGTTAATGACCCGTCTGGGCCTCAGTCTCCCTGTTCTCTAGTGCGCACTTGGGTCTCGGTCATCTGGAAGGGGATTCCAGCTCTGATTGTGAATCCCTTCCTGGTGGGGGGGGGGGGGTGGGGGGGTGGTGGGGGTTACCGGGAAGTTTGGTCACTGTCCTGCTCCTGCCTGCTGAGCTCTGGGCTCCCTGCTCGCACTCAGCCCAGACCCCGCATTCCCAGAGAAGGCCCCGCACACTCACTCTTCTTGCAGGAGGTGCATCTGCAGGCTTTGCAGGTGCAGGAGCCAGCGCAGCTGCAGGAGCCGCCTGCCAGGAAGGGAAAGGCCCGCGGTGAGCAGGGAGAGGGATGCAGGAGCTAGAGCAGACGGTCAGCAATGCCTCCCTGAGCCCTCCTCCTCTGTCAGGACCCAGCCCTGGGAGCTCGTGTCCACTCAGGCGGATAGAGAAGCCCCAGCTCCTCTCTTCTGGTCCAAGGAGAGTAGGTCCCCTCCTGATGGACTCCACAGGGAAGGTCCCAGGCTCCAGACCCAGCCCAGGCTGACTGGGGCTGGGGGCCAGGGCCCATGGCCTGAACCCGAAAGAGGCAATGTCCCCTCCTCCCATCAAGTCCTGGCAGCTCCGAGGCCTCCTCCAAACACTGGGTCCCGGTCTAGCAGTCCCCTGACCAGCTGGGTGACCTCAAGAAGGACAGCCTGGAGCCTCCGTGCCCTCAGTGTTAACGGAGAGGCAAAGGGAGACTGACGTGCTCTCAGGAGCCTGGCAGGCAAGAAAGCCCTGGACCCGTGACAGGAGTCCTCCTGAGCTCCAACTCAAAACCCTCCCTTCTCGTCCTGTGCCTGCGAAGGGGGGCATCCTAAGGCTCAAAGCCAGGGTTCCCTTACCAGTGGGGCAGGAGCACTTGGGGTCCATCTGGAGGAGGAGTGAGGCCCGAGGTCCAAAGCAAGGGGCGAAGCGGCTTCACTGGTCCGGTCGGGGGCGTGTGGGAGCCAGGAGCCCGTGGGCTCAGTTATAGGCCGAGGAGGCGGCCCGGGCGCAGAGGCCCCGCCCCCGCCTTGCACCCGCCCCGCGGATCCGCGCCCGCGCCCGCGCCCGCGCTGCCCGCGGCGCCCTGGGCCGGGCTGTGAGCAACACGCGGGGCCGAGCGCACGATTCCACTTCGGTGCCGGCTGGAGCGGAGGAAGCGGGTGCCGTGCGGTAAGCGGTGTCCCAGCCCCCTGGCCGCCCCTTCGCGATGTGGCCGACGGGAGCAGCCCCCCTGTTGCCGGGTTGTGCAGGAATCCAGCTCCCGCGTCCTCCGGTCTTCCCCGCCCCAGGCCGCGCGCCGCCGGCCTCCGGGTCGCCGTTTCCTGCAGCCTGAGAACAGCCCCCGCCTCCCGCTCGTGTCCCTGGCTTGGCCGGAGCCGGGGAGCGGTGTCAGAGACCGCAGGCGCATGTGACCCTCACCGCCGTTTCGCCCACCCCGTGTGTCCCCAGGCGTTGGCAGCCCCGGTCTCCACCACGGTCCTTTGGAAGCACTTTTCCGGTACCGTCTCCTGTAACCGCCCCGCGATGAACATTGCCTTCGGCCGCTAGTCGTCACTTGTGTTTTCCTTTCCTGGAGGGATCATGGCGCATTTCTCCGGGGGCTCCTTTGCCTAAACTTTGCAGGGGCGCTCCTCACCGTGGCCGGTCCACCCCACGCCAGGGTGGAGGTTCCCTGATCATGGGATGCTCCCCAGGGAAGGCATCACTGTAGGCGATAGGCAGACCTGGCATGAAATAACAAAGCGACACAAGTGGAGAGTTCCCTTTGGGTAGTCCTGACGATTACACACCATGGAGTCCATGCCAAGCCTTGTTAATCACTTTTGCTCTTTGAATTGTCACACCAACCCGGAAGGGAGCTAGTAGTCAGCAGCCCGTTTCCCAAAGGCCAAACTACCTACAGTACGAGGAGGCTACAGTAAAGGCAGGCACACAGTGCTGGGGAGTGGTGCCCTGCTTCTGTGGTCTTGTGGCTTCGCAGCTGAAAGAGAGAGTCAGTGAGAAAGCTCCCCTTTGGCCCAGAGCTGTGTCTTCAGCCCGTCTCTACCGTGTCCAGCTGAATCCTGGGGGGGGGACCGAAGTGACAGAATAGGAATGTATTTATGCTTTTGTGGCTTCCTTCTGACTCTCTCCTTCAGCAGTGTTCAAGAGGTTTCTTTTGGTACAACGTATTTCAGAAAACCCCTGAAAAGAAAATGGTAGGGAAATCCTGGTGCAGGTGACAGCAGAGATGGCAGGATCCTTCTGCATCTGTTAGGAGGACACCGACTGTCTTGCTCACGGCTTTCTATCTGTAGTGTCAATGGCTCCTTGCGTGAAGGGAGGATAACCCCCTCCGGGGAAGTGGTCCCATGCTCACAGGGTTGATGAGGACGACCCAGAACACAGAGCTAAACACACCATCCTTGCTTGCGTGTCTGGAAGGAGAACAATGTCTCCTAGGCTAATGATAACAAATAAATAATAGGTGATATGATCGATTACTCCCTGAGTGCCCAGTATATTCTGACATTCTTTGCACGGATTCAGTTCTTTCATCCCGAGAGCCAGACACTATTTTTTTGCCCTTTAGAGCAGCGGAGACTGAGCCACAGCGAGGTTATGTCCCATGGCTATCTGTGGCACAGATGGGACTGGCCCTCCTGCAGGCTGACTGCAGCCCCCCGCCCAACCGGACAGCATGTCATGCCATGAAAGGTGAGGACACTGAACACCTGGCCCAGAGGCAGCAGTGGGAAAGCACTGAGCAGCTGGCAGTCAGAACCCTCTGCACAGCTCTGTGACCTCTCTGGGCTTCAGCCTCCCACCTCTGCAGCCAGGAGCACAGCTGGACTGTCTCCGAAGACCCTTGCGGCCCTGAAAAAGGAGAGGCCGGATTCAGCCTCCAGTGATGTCATAACCGGCACCATGTGGCCGGGAGGTGAGACAGCTGTAGTGTAGGTTTGGTCCTTTGAGTCTAGGCTGTGTGCCCTTGGGTAAGTTGCTCAACCTCTCTGGAATTGGCACCGTCGCTCCAGACCATGCAGGTTCACTGAGTGTGTCCAAATGCTGTGGCGGTGACTCGTTCCATGGGGCTTGTTGGAGGAGATCCCCACGCCCTCTGGCACTGGGTAAGCAAGGTTCCTATCCACCTCTGCCCTCACCATGAGCTTGCTTGCAAAGCAGGGAGCCTTTCTCCAGGAGCTTGTTGGGAGCTAAAGGATTCTCCGTGCACAGATGTCAGTGTGGAGATAGCGATCAGAAAGGACACCGTTCGGGAAGCCCGAGCTAGGAGCCAGGCCACTGTCTCGCTTATTCCCCCTCTTGGAAATTAATCTTTTCTGTAGAAAGGAGGAAATGACATCTCAGAGAGTATCAGTGACTTGCCAGGTCAGGAAGTGGCACGGTGGCTGTGAACCCGGGTGCCTGACACCAGCACCCACGCACGCAGCACGGGCCGGCTCCCGAAATGCCCTCTTCACACAGGGCACCTGTGGCCGATCTTGGTCCTGACTTCTGAGCCTCTTGTCTCCTCTTTCTCTTGGAGTGCCCATGAAATAGGAATTCCCTCCCCAGACCGCCAGGGGGCCCAGCACCTGAACTATATCACCTGTCCCCTCAGCACACACGTCTTGCTAATAAACACCACCAGGCCCTCCGCACTGCAGCACCACCATCACTCTGCAGCGGAACACGTGAAGTCCTCCTTCTGAAACCAAGTCTCCGGGAAACGGCTGGGAAATGCCCACCAGACAAATCCAAGTCACTTTCGGGGTGTCAGGTAGCCACGGGCTGGATTTTGAGGGAAGGGACGATGTCAGGCTGATCTAGGGAGGCACTGGCGAAGATTCAGGGCCAAGCCCCTGCAGGGAGCCGTCAGGGGTGGCGAGTGTCCTGTCCGTAGCCCTGGGCGAGCCAAGACTGATGTTGCGTGTGGGGAGGCAGGGGGCAGAGCTGCTCCAGGCGTGTGTGGTCCACACAGTGGGGCATGTGTGAAGTGTTCCCGGGACTCAAGCACACACTTCAATGTATGTGCAGCCTATGAGAGCCTCTAATTTTCAGAATTGCTCCTCCACGTGTTAAGGTGATTTTACGTGTTGAAGGGAAAAATGGGTTTCCCATATCGTGTCCTTTTACATTTTTTTCTTAGCGATTCTTTTTACTGACCAGGGTGAAAACTGTGGCAGAAAATACAAATAGGTCTTTCCAGGGTGTGTTAGACGCAAGCCCCGTGTAGAAGTCAAACAAGGGGGGTGTGGGATTCCATCCCCTCTGGGTGCTTTTCCAGGCTCTCATCACCGAGGACTGAGTTTGGCAGGGGCCCCCAGAGAAGGAAAATGAGAAACGGACCACTTGCTCTGCAATCCATACTCCTAAGGGGAATAGAGGGAGTGCGTCCTCTGTGTGTCCGATGCCCTGTGTCTTCTGGGCGAGGCTTTCCTTTGGAGCTGAGAAACTGAAGCTCACATTAACCTAAGCGGCTAAGACGCTCCGTGTGTGTGTGTGTGTTTTGGGGGGTGGGGGAGGGTCCTCTTTGGTCCAGAGCCGAGGTCTCTGCACTTCCAGCCCAGTTCCCCACGCCAGCCCTGATGGGCACGGAGTCTCTTTGTCCAAGGCAGACAAAGGAAGACAGAGCCAGAATGAAGTCAACAACTTTTATTACAGCTCACATATTTCATAGAAAAAGGAATGTAGCGTCAGGTCCGGTTGTATGAAAAACGGTAAAATGCAGGTTCGTCCTGGTTGCTCTGTTGACACCCGGGGCAGGCTCTCCGCGACATCAGGCACAGCAGCTGCACTTGTCCGAGGCCCCTTTGCAGACGCAGCCCTGGGCACACTTGGCGCAGCCCACGGGGCAGCAGGAGCAGCAGCCTGGGGAAGCGAGGGCAGCGTGCGGTCGGACCACGCGTTGTCCGGAGCCACCCTTCCCAGCAGCAGGCCTGGCCCCAGCTGCCCTCAGGCCCAGACCCTGAGTTTAGGATGGTGTCCTCTGTCCTGAGATCATTGCTCTCAGACACTAGGTTCAGGTTGCCTGCCCCATCTGTGCCCAGGACAGGGCACAGAGCCTTGGAGAGACAGTGAGCAGGGCCTCTGGGGACGAGAGAAAGCCAGCGCCCAGCACCGTCAGTGATGTGAGCAAAGTCCTCAGGATCAAAGTGGAGGCAAAGCCCTGACAGAGCAGCTCCCGCTCGGGATAGGGAAGCTCTGGGCTGCTTCGACAGGAAGGGGCTGCCCCAGGTCCGAGAAACCACACACGGTCACTAGTTCATGTCCCTAAAGTGCTTCAGTCCCTGAGAGGATTCAGAAGCGTGACTCAGGAGGCAGGAGGACTAGTTCTACTGACAGGTCTGAGGTTGTTTGTTAATGACCCGTCTGGGCCTCAGTCTCCCTGTTCTCTAGTGCGCACTTGGGTCTCGGTCATCTGGAAGGGGATTCCAGCTCTGATTGTGAATCCCTTCCTGGTGGGGGGGGGGGGGTGGGGGGGTGGTGGGGGTTACCGGGAAGTTTGGTCACTGTCCTGCTCCTGCCTGCTGAGCTCTGGGCTCCCTGCTCGCACTCAGCCCAGACCCCGCATTCCCAGAGAAGGCCCCGCACACTCACTCTTCTTGCAGGAGGTGCATCTGCAGGCTTTGCAGGTGCAGGAGCCAGCGCAGCTGCAGGAGCCGCCTGCCAGGAAGGGAAAGGCCCGCGGTGAGCAGGGAGAGGGATGCAGGAGCTAGAGCAGACGGTCAGCAATGCCTCCCTGAGCCCTCCTCCTCTGTCAGGACCCAGCCCTGGGAGCTCGTGTCCACTCAGGCGGATAGAGAAGCCCCAGCTCCTCTCTTCTGGTCCAAGGAGAGTAGGTCCCCTCCTGATGGACTCCACAGGGAAGGTCCCAGGCTCCAGACCCAGCCCAGGCTGACTGGGGCTGGGGGCCAGGGCCCATGGCCTGAACCCGAAAGAGGCAATGTCCCCTCCTCCCATCAAGTCCTGGCAGCTCCGAGGCCTCCTCCAAACACTGGGTCCCGGTCTAGCAGTCCCCTGACCAGCTGGGTGACCTCAAGAAGGACAGCCTGGAGCCTCCGTGCCCTCAGTGTTAACGGAGAGGCAAAGGGAGACTGACGTGCTCTCAGGAGCCTGGCAGGCAAGAAAGCCCTGGACCCGTGACAGGAGTCCTCCTGAGCTCCAACTCAAAACCCTCCCTTCTCGTCCTGTGCCTGCGAAGGGGGGCATCCTAAGGCTCAAAGCCAGGGTTCCCTTACCAGTGGGGCAGGAGCACTTGGGGTCCATCTGGAGGAGGAGTGAGGCCCGAGGTCCAAAGCAAGGGGCGAAGCGGCTTCACTGGTCCGGTCGGGGGCGTGTGGGAGCCAGGAGCCCGTGGGCTCAGTTATAGGCCGAGGAGGCGGCCCGGGCGCAGAGGCCCCGCCCCCGCCTTGCACCCGCCCCGCGGATCCGCGCCCGCGCCCGCGCCCGCGCTGCCCGCGGCGCCCTGGGCCGGGCTGTGAGCAACACGCGGGGCCGAGCGCACGATTCCACTTCGGTGCCGGCTGGAGCGGAGGAAGCGGGTGCCGTGCGGTAAGCGGTGTCCCAGCCCCCGGCCGCCCCTTCGCGATGTGGCCGACGGGAGCAGCCCCCCTGTTGCCGGGTTGTGCAGGAATCCAGCTCCCGCGTCCTCCGGTCTTCCCCGCCCCAGGCCGCGCGCCGCCGGCCTCCGGGTCGCCGTTTCCTGCAGCCTGAGAACAGCCCCCGCCTCCCGCTCGTGTCCCTGGCTTGGCCGGAGCCGGGGAGCGGTGTCAGAGACCGCAGGCGCATGTGACCCTCACCGCCGTTTCGCCCACCCCGTGTGTCCCCAGGCGTTGGCAGCCCCGGTCCCCACCACGGTCCTTTGGAAGCACTTTTCCGGTACCGTCTCCTGTAACCGCCCCGCGATGAACATTGCCTTCGGCCGCTAGTCGTCACTTGTGTTTTCCTTTCCTGGAGGGATCATGGCGCATTTCTCCGGGGGCTCCTTTGCCTAAACTTTGCAGGGGCGCTCCTCACCGTGGCCGGTCCACCCCACGCCAGGGTGGAGGTTCCCTGATCATGGGATGCTCCCCAGGGAAGGCATCACTGTAGGCGATAGGCAGACCTGGCATGAAATAACAAAGCGACACAAGTGGAGAGTTCCCTTTGGGTAGTCCTGACGATTACACACCATGGAGTCCATGCCAAGCCTTGTTAATCACTTTTGCTCTTTGAATTGTCACACCAACCCGGAAGGGAGCTAGTAGTCAGCAGCCCGTTTCCCAAAGGCCAAACTACCTACAGTACGAGGAGGCTACAGTAAAGGCAGGCACACAGTGCTGGGGAGTGGTGCCCTGCTTCTGTGGTCTTGTGGCTTCGCAGCTGAAAGAGAGAGTCAGTGAGAAAGCTCCCCTTTGGCCCAGAGCTGTGTCTTCAGCCCGTCTCTACCGTGTCCAGCTGAATCCTGGGGGGGGGACCGAAGTGACAGAATAGGAATGTATTTATGCTTTTGTGGCTTCCTTCTGACTCTCTCCTTCAGCAGTGTTCAAGAGGTTTCTTTTGGTACAACGTATTTCAGAAAACCCCTGAAAAGAAAATGGTAGGGAAATCCTGGTGCAGGTGACAGCAGAGATGGCAGGATCCTTCTGCATCTGTTAGGAGGACACCGACTGTCTTGCTCACGGCTTTCTATCTGTAGTGTCAATGGCTCCTTGCGTGAAGGGAGGATAACCCCCTCCGGGGAAGTGGTCCCATGCTCACAGGGTTGATGAGGACGACCCAGAACACAGAGCTAAACACACCATCCTTGCTTGCGTGTCTGGAAGGAGAACAATGTCTCCTAGGCTAATGATAACAAATAAATAATAGGTGATATGATCGATTACTCCCTGAGTGCCCAGTATATTCTGACATTCTTTGCACGGATTCAGTTCTTTCATCCCGAGAGCCAGACACTATTTTTTTGCCCTTTAGAGCAGCGGAGACTGAGCCACAGCGAGGTTATGTCCCATGGCTATCTGTGGCACAGATGGGACTGGCCCTCCTGCAGGCTGACTGCAGCCCCCCGCCCAACCGGACAGCATGTCATGCCATGAAAGGTGAGGACACTGAACACCTGGCCCAGAGGCAGCAGTGGGAAAGCACTGAGCAGCTGGCAGTCAGAACCCTCTGCACAGCTCTGTGACCTCTCTGGGCTTCAGCCTCCCACCTCTGCAGCCAGGAGCACAGCTGGACTGTCTCCGAAGACCCTTGCGGCCCTGAAAAAGGAGAGGCCGGATTCAGCCTCCAGTGATGTCATAACCGGCACCATGTGGCCGGGAGGTGAGACAGCTGTAGTGTAGGTTTGGTCCTTTGAGTCTAGGCTGTGTGCCCTTGGGTAAGTTGCTCAACCTCTCTGGAATTGGCACCGTCGCTCCAGACCATGCAGGTTCACTGAGTGTGTCCAAATGCTGTGGCGGTGACTCGTTCCATGGGGCTTGTTGGAGGAGATCCCCACGCCCTCTGGCACTGGGTAAGCAAGGTTCCTATCCACCTCTGCCCTCACCATGAGCTTGCTTGCAAAGCAGGGAGCCTTTCTCCAGGAGCTTGTTGGGAGCTAAAGGATTCTCCGTGCACAGATGTCAGTGTGGAGATAGCGATCAGAAAGGACACCGTTCGGGAAGCCCGAGCTAGGAGCCAGGCCACTGTCTCGCTTATTCCCCCTCTTGGAAATTAATCTTTTCTGTAGAAAGGAGGAAATGACATCTCAGAGAGTATCAGTGACTTGCCAGGTCAGGAAGTGGCACGGTGGCTGTGAACCCGGGTGCCTGACACCAGCACCCACGCACGCAGCACGGGCCGGCTCCCGAAATGCCCTCTTCACACAGGGCACCTGTGGCCGATCTTGGTCCTGACTTCTGAGCCTCTTGTCTCCTCTTTCTCTTGGAGTGCCCATGAAATAGGAATTCCCTCCCCAGACCGCCAGGGGGCCCAGCACCTGAACTATATCACCTGTCCCCTCAGCACACACGTCTTGCTAATAAACACCACCAGGCCCTCCGCACTGCAGCACCACCATCACTCTGCAGCGGAACACGTGAAGTCCTCCTTCTGAAACCAAGTCTCCGGGAAACGGCTGGGAAATGCCCACCAGACAAATCCAAGTCACTTTCGGGGTGTCAGGTAGCCACGGGCTGGATTTTGAGGGAAGGGACGATGTCAGGCTGATCTAGGGAGGCACTGGCGAAGATTCAGGGCCAAGCCCCTGCAGGGAGCCGTCAGGGGTGGCGAGTGTCCTGTCCGTAGCCCTGGGCGAGCCAAGACTGATGTTGCGTGTGGGGAGGCAGGGGGCAGAGCTGCTCCAGGCGTGTGTGGTCCACACAGTGGGGCATGTGTGAAGTGTTCCCGGGACTCAAGCACACACTTCAATGTATGTGCAGCCTATGAGAGCCTCTAATTTTCAGAATTGCTCCTCCACGTGTTAAGGTGATTTTACGTGTTGAAGGGAAAAATGGGTTTCCCATATCGTGTCCTTTTACATTTTTTTCTTAGCGATTCTTTTTACTGACCAGGGTGAAAACTGTGGCAGAAAATACAAATAGGTCTTTCCAGGGTGTGTTAGACGCAAGCCCCGTGTAGAAGTCAAACAAGGGGGGTGTGGGATTCCATCCCCTCTGGGTGCTTTTCCAGGCTCTCATCACCGAGGACTGAGTTTGGCAGGGGCCCCCAGAGAAGGAAAATGAGAAACGGACCACTTGCTCTGCAATCCATACTCCTAAGGGGAATAGAGGGAGTGCGTCCTCTGTGTGTCCGATGCCCTGTGTCTTCTGGGCGAGGCTTTCCTTTGGAGCTGAGAAACTGAAGCTCACATTAACCTAAGCGGCTAAGACGCTCCGTGTGTGTGTGTGTGTTTTGGGGGGTGGGGGAGGGTCCTCTTTGGTCCAGAGCCGAGGTCTCTGCACTTCCAGCCCAGCTCCCCACGCCAGCCCTGATGGGCACGGAGTCTCTTTGTCCAAGACAGACAAAGGAAGACAGAGCCAGAATGAAGTCAACAACTTTTATTACAGCTCACATATTTCATAGAAAAAGGAATGTAGCGTCAGGTCCGGTTGTATGAAAAACGGTAAAATGCAGGTTCGTCCTGGTTGCTCTGTTGACACCCGGGGCAGGCTCTCCGCGACATCAGGCACAGCAGCTGCACTTGTCCGAGGCCCCTTTGCAGACGCAGCCCTGGGCACACTTGGCGCAGCCCACGGGGCAGCAGGAGCAGCAGCCTGGGGAAGCGAGGGCAGCGTGCGGTCGGACCACGCGTTGTCCGGAGCCACCCTTCCCAGCAGCAGGCCTGGCCCCAGCTGCCCTCAGGCCCAGACCCTGAGTTTAGGATGGTGTCCTCTGCCCTGAGATCATTGCTCTCAGACACTAGGTTCAGGTTGCCTGCCCCATCTGTGCCCAGGACAGGGCACAGAGCCTTGGAGAGACAGTGAGCAGGGCCTCTGGGGACGAGAGAAAGCCAGCGCCCAGCACCGTCAGTGATGTGAGCAAAGTCCTCAGGATCAAAGTGGAGGCAAAGCCCTGACAGAGCAGCTCCCGCTCGGGATAGGGAAGCTCTGGGCTGCTTCGACAGGAAGGGGCTGCCCCAGGTCCGAGAAACCACACACGGTCACTAGTTCATGTCCCTAAAGTGCTTCAGTCCCTGAGAGGATTCAGAAGCGTGACTCAGGAGGCAGGAGGACTAGTTCTACTGACAGGTCTGAGGTTGTTTGTTAATGACCCGTCTGGGCCTCAGTCTCCCTGTTCTCTAGTGCGCGCCTGGGTCTCGGTCATCTGGAAGGGGATTCCAGCTCTGATTGTGAATCCCTTCCTGGTGAGGTGGGGTGGTGGTGGTGGGGGTTACCGGGAAGTTTGGTCACTGTCCTGCTCCTGCCTGCTGAGCTCTGGGCTCCCTGCTCGCACTCAGCCCAGACCCCGCATTCCCAGAGAAGGCCCCGCACACTCACTCTTCTTGCAGGAGGTGCATCTGCAGGCTTTGCAGGTGCAGGAGCCAGCGCAGCTGCAGGAGCCGCCTGCCAGGAAGGGAAAGGCCCGCGGTGAGCAGGGAGAGGGATGCAGGAGCTAGAGCAGACGGTCAGCAATGCCTCCCTGAGCCCTCCTCCTCTGTCAGGACCCAGCCCTGGGAGCTCGTGTCCACTCAGGCGGATAGAGAAGCCCCAGCTCCTCTCTTCTGGTCCAAGGAGAGTAGGTCCCCTCCTGATGGACTCCACAGGGAAGGTCCCAGGCTCCAGACCCAGCCCAGGCTGACTGGGGCTGGGGGCCAGGGCCCATGGCCTGAACCCGAAAGAGGCAATGTCCCCTCCTCCCATCAAGTCCTGGCAGCTCCGAGGCCTCCTCCAAACACTGGGTCCCGGTCTAGCAGTCCCCTGACCAGCTGGGTGACCTCAAGAAGGACAGCCTGGAGCCTCCGTGCCCTCAGTGTTAACGGAGAGGCAAAGGGAGACTGACGTGCTCTCAGGAGCCTGGCAGGCAAGAAAGCCCTGGACCCGTGACAGGAGTCCTCCTGAGCTCCAACTCAAAACCCTCCCTTCTCGTCCTGTGCCTGCGAAGGGGGGCATCCTAAGGCTCAAAGCCAGGATTCCCTTACCAGTGGGGCAGGAGCACTTGGGGTCCATCTGGAGGAGGAGTGAGGCCCGAGGTCCAAAGCAAGGGGCGAAGCAGCTTCACTGGTCCGGTCGGGGGCGTTTGGGAGCCAGGAGCCCGCGGGCTCAGTTATAGGCCGAGGAGGCGGCCCGGGCGCAGAGGCCCCGCCCCCGCCTTGCACCCGCCCCGCGGATCCGCGCCCGCGCCCGCGCCCGCGCTGCCCGCGGCGCCCTGGGCCGGGCTGTGAGCAACACGCGGGGCCGAGCGCGCGATTCCACTTCGGTGCCGGCTGGAGCGGAGGAAGCGGGTGCCGTGCGGTAAGCGGTGTCCCAGCCCCCTGGCCGCCCCTTCGCGATGTGGCCGACGGGAGCAGCCCCCCTGTTGCCGGGTTGTGCAGGAATCCAGCTCCCGCGTCCTCCGGTCTTCCCCGCCCCAGGCCGCGCGCCGCCGGCCTCCGGGTCGCCGTTTCCTGCAGCCTGAGAACAGCCCCCGCCTCCCGCTCGTGTCCCTGGCTTGGCCGGAGCCGGGGAGCGGTGTCAGAGACCGCAGGCGCATGTGACCCTCACCGCCGTTTCGCCCACCCCGTGTGTCCCCAGGCGTTGGCAGCCCCGGTCTCCACCACGGTCCTTTGGAAGCACTTTTCCGGTACCGTCTCCTGTAACCGCCCCGCGATGAACATTGCCTTCGGCCGCTAGTCGTCACTTGTGTTTTCCTTTCCTGGAGGGATCATGGCGCATTTCTCCGGGGGCTCCTTTGCCTAAACTTTGCAGGGGCGCTCCTCACCGTGGCCGGTCCACCCCACGCCAGGGTGGAGGTTCCCTGATCATGGGATGCTCCCCAGGGAAGGCATCACTGTAGGCGATAGGCAGACCTGGCATGAAATAACAAAGCGACACAAGTGGAGAGTTCCCTTTGGGTAGTCCTGACGATTACACACCATGGAGTCCATGCCAAGCCTTGTTAATCACTTTTGCTCTTTGAATTGTCACACCAACCCGGAAGGGAGCTAGTAGTCAGCAGCCCGTTTCCCAAAGGCCAAACTACCTACAGTACGAGGAGGCTACAGTAAAGGCAGGCACACGGTGCTGGGGAGTGGTGCCCTGCTTCTGTGGTCTTGTGGCTTCGCAGCTGAAAGAGAGAGTCAGTGAGAAAGCTCCCCTTTGGCCCAGAGCTGTGTCTTCAGCCCGTCTCTACCGTGTCCAGCTGAATCCTGGGGGGGGACCGAAGTGACAGAATAGGAATGTATTTATGCTTTTGTGGCTTCCTTCTGACTCTCTCCTTCAGCAGTGTTCAAGAGGCTTCTTTTGGTACAACGTATTTCAGAAAATCCCTGAAAAGAAAATGGTAAGGAAATCCTGGTGCAGGTGACAGCAGAGATGGCAGGATCCTTCTGCATCTGTTAGGAGGACACCGACTGTCTTGCTCACGGCTTTCTATCTGTAGTGTCAATGGCTCCTTGCGTGAAGGGAGGATAACCCCCTCCGGGGAAGTGGTCCCATGCTCACAGGGTTGATGAGGACGACCCAGAACACAGAGCTAAACACACCATCCTTGCTTGCGTGTCTGGAAGGAGAACAATGTCTCCTAGGCTAATGATAACAAATAAATAAATAAATAGGTGATATGATCGATTACTCCCTGAGTGCCCAGTATATTCTGACATTCTTTGCACGGATTCAGTTCTTTCATCCCGAGAGCCAGACACTATTTTTTTGCCCTTTAGAGCAGCGGAGACTGAGCCACAGCGAGGTTATGTCCCATGGCTATCTGTGGCACAGATGGGACTGGCCCTCCTGCAGGCTGACTGCAGCCCCCCGCCCAACCGGACAGCATGTCATGCCATGAAAGGTGAGGACACTGAACACCTGGCCCAGAGGCAGCAGTGGGAAAGCACTGAGCAGCTGGCAGTCAGAACCCTCTGCACAGCTCTGTGACCTCTCTGGGCTTCAGCCTCCCACCTCTGCAGCCAGGAGCACAGCTGGACTGTCTCCGAAGACCCTTGTGGCCCTGAAAAAGGAGAGGCCGGATTCAGCCTCCAGTGATGTCATAACCGGCACCATGTGGCCGGGAGGTGAGACAGCTGTAGTGTAGGTTTGGTCCTTTGAGTCTAGGCTGTGTGCCCTTGGGTAAGTTGCTTAACCTCTCTGGAATTGGCACCGTCGCTCCAGACCATGCAGGTTCACTGAGTGTGTCCAAATGCTGTGGCGGTGACTCGTTCCATGGGGCTTGTTGGAGGAGATCCCCACGCCCTCTGGCACTGGGTAAGCAAGGTTCCTATCCATCTCTGCCCTCACCATGGGCTTGCTTGCAAAGCAGGGCGCCTTTCTCCAGGAGCTTGTTGGGAGCTAAAGGATTCTCCGTGCACAGATGTCAGTGTGGAGATAGCGATCAGAAAGGACACCGTGTGGGAAGCCCGAGCTAGGAACCAGGCCACTGTCTCGCTTATTCCCCCTCTTGGAAATTAATCTTTTCTATAGAAAGGAGGAAATGACATCTCAGAGAGTATCAGTGACTTGCCAGGTCAGGAAGTGGCACGGTGGCTGTGAACCCGGGTGCCTGACACCAGCACCCACGCACGCAGCACGGGCCGGCTCCCGAAATGCCCTCTTCACACAGGGCACCTGTGGCCGATCTTGGTCCTGACTTCTGAGCCTCTTGTCTCCTCTTTCTCTTGGAGTGCCCATGAAATAGGAATTCCCTCCCCAGACCGCCAGGGGGCCCAGCACCTGAACTATATCACCTGTCCCCTCAGCACACACGTCTTGCTAATAAACACCACCAGGCCCTCCGCACTGCAGCACCACCATCACTCTGCAGCGGAACACGTGAAGTCCTCCTTCTGAAACCAAGTCTCCGGGAAACGGCTGGGAAATGCCCACCAGACAAATCCAAGTCACTTTCGGGGTGTCAGGTAGCCACGGGCTGGATTTTGAGGGAAGGGACGATGTCAGGCTGATCTAGGGAGGCACTGGCGAAGATTCAGGGCCAAGCCCCTGCAGGGAGCCGTCAGGGGTGGCGAGTGTCCTGTCCGTAGCCCTGGGCGAGCCAAGACTGATGTTGCGTGTGGGGAGGCAGGGGGCAGAGCTGCTCCAGGCGTGTGTGGTCCACACAGTGGGGCATGTGTGAAGTGTTCCCGGGACTCAAGCACACACTTCAATGTATGTGCAGCCTATGAGAGCCTCTAATTTTCAGAATTGCTCCTCCACGTGTTAAGGTGATTTTACGTGTTGAAGGGAAAAATGGGTTTCCCATATCGTGTCCTTTTACATTTTTTTCTTAGCGATTCTTTTTACTGACCAGGGTGAAAACTGTGGCAGAAAATACAAATAGGTCTTTCCAGGGTGTGTTAGACGCAAGCCCCGTGTAGAAGTCAAACAAGGGGGGTGTGGGATTCCATCCCCTCTGGGTGCTTTTCCAGGCTCTCATCACCGAGGACTGAGTTTGGCAGGGGCCCCCAGAGAAGGAAAATGAGAAACGGACCACTTGCTCTGCAATCCATACTCCTAAGGGGAATAGAGGGAGTGCGTCCTCTGTGTGTCCGATGCCCTGTGTCTTCTGGGCGAGGCTTTCCTTTGGAGCTGAGAAACTGAAGCTCACATTAACCTAAGCGGCTAAGACGCTCCGTGTGTGTGTGTGTGTTTTGGGGGGTGGGGGAGGGTCCTCTTTGGTCCAGAGCCGAGGTCTCTGCACTTCCAGCCCAGTTCCCCACGCCAGCCCTGATGGGCACGGAGTCTCTTTGTCCAAGGCAGACAAAGGAAGACAGAGCCAGAATGAAGTCAACAACTTTTATTACAGCTCACATATTTCATAGAAAAAGGAATGTAGCGTCAGGTCCGGTTGTATGAAAAACGGTAAAATGCAGGTTCGTCCTGGTTGCTCTGTTGACACCCGGGGCAGGCTCTCCGCGACATCAGGCACAGCAGCTGCACTTGTCCGAGGCCCCTTTGCAGACGCAGCCCTGGGCACACTTGGCGCAGCCCACGGGGCAGCAGGAGCAGCAGCCTGGGGAAGCGAGGGCAGCGTGCGGTCGGACCACGCGTTGTCCGGAGCCACCCTTCCCAGCAGCAGGCCTGGCCCCAGCTGCCCTCAGGCCCAGACCCTGAGTTTAGGATGGTGTCCTCTGTCCTGAGATCATTGCTCTCAGACACTAGGTTCAGGTTGCCTGCCCCATCTGTGCCCAGGACAGGGCACAGAGCCTTGGAGAGACAGTGAGCAGGGCCTCTGGGGACGAGAGAAAGCCAGCGCCCAGCACCGTCAGTGATGTGAGCAAAGTCCTCAGGATCAAAGTGGAGGCAAAGCCCTGACAGAGCAGCTCCCGCTCGGGATAGGGAAGCTCTGGGCTGCTTCGACAGGAAGGGGCTGCCCCAGGTCCGAGAAACCACACACGGTCACTAGTTCATGTCCCTAAAGTGCTTCAGTCCCTGAGAGGATTCAGAAGCGTGACTCAGGAGGCAGGAGGACTAGTTCTACTGACAGGTCTGAGGTTGTTTGTTAATGACCCGTCTGGGCCTCAGTCTCCCTGTTCTCTAGTGCGCACTTGGGTCTCGGTCATCTGGAAGGGGATTCCAGCTCTGATTGTGAATCCCTTCCTGGTGGGGGGGGGGGGTGGGGGGGTGGTGGGGGTTACCGGGAAGTTTGGTCACTGTCCTGCTCCTGCCTGCTGAGCTCTGGGCTCCCTGCTCGCACTCAGCCCAGACCCCGCATTCCCAGAGAAGGCCCCGCACACTCACTCTTCTTGCAGGAGGTGCATCTGCAGGCTTTGCAGGTGCAGGAGCCAGCGCAGCTGCAGGAGCCGCCTGCCAGGAAGGGAAAGGCCCGCGGTGAGCAGGGAGAGGGATGCAGGAGCTAGAGCAGACGGTCAGCAATGCCTCCCTGAGCCCTCCTCCTCTGTCAGGACCCAGCCCTGGGAGCTCGTGTCCACTCAGGCGGATAGAGAAGCCCCAGCTCCTCTCTTCTGGTCCAAGGAGAGTAGGTCCCCTCCTGATGGACTCCACAGGGAAGGTCCCAGGCTCCAGACCCAGCCCAGGCTGACTGGGGCTGGGGGCCAGGGCCCATGGCCTGAACCCGAAAGAGGCAATGTCCCCTCCTCCCATCAAGTCCTGGCAGCTCCGAGGCCTCCTCCAAACACTGGGTCCCGGTCTAGCAGTCCCCTGACCAGCTGGGTGACCTCAAGAAGGACAGCCTGGAGCCTCCGTGCCCTCAGTGTTAACGGAGAGGCAAAGGGAGACTGACGTGCTCTCAGGAGCCTGGCAGGCAAGAAAGCCCTGGACCCGTGACAGGAGTCCTCCTGAGCTCCAACTCAAAACCCTCCCTTCTCGTCCTGTGCCTGCGAAGGGGGGCATCCTAAGGCTCAAAGCCAGGGTTCCCTTACCAGTGGGGCAGGAGCACTTGGGGTCCATCTGGAGGAGGAGTGAGGCCCGAGGTCCAAAGCAAGGGGCGAAGCGGCTTCACTGGTCCGGTCGGGGGCGTGTGGGAGCCAGGAGCCCGTGGGCTCAGTTATAGGCCGAGGAGGCGGCCCGGGCGCAGAGGCCCCGCCCCCGCCTTGCACCCGCCCCGCGGATCCGCGCCCGCGCCCGCGCTGCCCGCGGCGCCCTGGGCCGGGCTGTGAGCAACACGCGGGGCCGAGCGCACGATTCCACTTCGGTGCCGGCTGGAGCGGAGGAAGCGGGTGCCGTGCGGTAAGCGGTGTCCCAGCCCCCTGGCCGCCCCTTCGCGATGTGGCCGACGGGAGCAGCCCCCCTGTTGCCGGGTTGTGCAGGAATCCAGCTCCCGCGTCCTCCGGTCTTCCCCGCCCCAGGCCGCGCGCCGCCGGCCTCCGGGTCGCCGTTTCCTGCAGCCTGAGAACAGCCCCCGCCTCCCGCTCGTGTCCCTGGCTTGGCCGGAGCCGGGGAGCGGTGTCAGAGACCGCAGGCGCATGTGACCCTCACCGCCGTTTCGCCCACCCCGTGTGTCCCCAGGCGTTGGCAGCCCCGGTCTCCACCACGGTCCTTTGGAAGCACTTTTCCGGTACCGTCTCCTGTAACCGCCCCGCGATGAACATTGCCTTCGGCCGCTAGTCGTCACTTGTGTTTTCCTTTCCTGGAGGGATCATGGCGCATTTCTCCGGGGGCTCCTTTGCCTAAACTTTGCAGGGGCGCTCCTCACCGTGGCCGGTCCACCCCACGCCAGGGTGGAGGTTCCCTGATCATGGGATGCTCCCCAGGGAAGGCATCACTGTAGGCGATAGGCAGACCTGGCATGAAATAACAAAGCGACACAAGTGGAGAGTTCCCTTTGGGTAGTCCTGACGATTACACACCATGGAGTCCATGCCAAGCCTTGTTAATCACTTTTGCTCTTTGAATTGTCACACCAACCCGGAAGGGAGCTAGTAGTCAGCAGCCCGTTTCCCAAAGGCCAAACTACCTACAGTACGAGGAGGCTACAGTAAAGGCAGGCACACAGTGCTGGGGAGTGGTGCCCTGCTTCTGTGGTCTTGTGGCTTCGCAGCTGAAAGAGAGAGTCAGTGAGAAAGCTCCCCTTTGGCCCAGAGCTGTGTCTTCAGCCCGTCTCTACCGTGTCCAGCTGAATCCTGGGGGGGGACCGAAGTGACAGAATAGGAATGTATTTATGCTTTTGTGGCTTCCTTCTGACTCTCTCCTTCAGCAGTGTTCAAGAGGTTTCTTTTGGTACAACGTATTTCAGAAAACCCCTGAAAAGAAAATGGTAGGGAAATCCTGGTGCAGGTGACAGCAGAGATGGCAGGATCCTTCTGCATCTGTTAGGAGGACACCGACTGTCTTGCTCACGGCTTTCTATCTGTGGTGTCAATGGCTCCTTGCGTGAAGGGAGGATAACCCCCTCCGGGGAAGTGGTCCCATGCTCACAGGGTTGATGAGGACGACCCAGAACACAGAGCTAAACACACCATCCTTGCTTGCGTGTCTGGAAGGAGAACAATGTCTCCTAGGCTAATGATAACAAATAAATAAATAAATAGGTGATATGATCGATTACTCCCTGAGTGCCCAGTATATTCTGACATTCTTTGCACGGATTCAGTTCTTTCATCCCGAGAGCCAGACACTATTTTTTTGCCCTTTAGAGCAGCGGAGACTGAGCCACAGCGAGGTTATGTCCCATGGCTATCTGTGGCACAGATGGGACTGGCCCTCCTGCAGGCTGACTGCAGCCCCCCGCCCAATCGGACAGCATTTCATGCCATGAAAGGTGAGGACACTGAACACCTGGCCCAGAGGCAGCAGTGGGAAAGCACTGAGCAGCTGGCAGTCAGAACCCTCTGCACAGCTCTGTGACCTCTCTGGGCTTCAGCCTCCCACCTCTGCAGCCAGGAGCACAGCTGGACTGTCTCCGAAGACCCTTGCGGCCCTGAAAAAGGAGAGGCCGGATTCAGCCTCCAGTGATGTCATAACCGGCACCATGTGGCCGGGAGGTGAGACAGCTGTAGTGTAGGTTTGGTCCTTTGAGTCTAGGCTGTGTGCCCTTGGGTAAGTTGCTCAACCTCTCTGGAATTGGCACCGTCGCTCCAGACCATGCAGGTTCACTGAGTGTGTCCAAATGCTGTGGCGGTGACTCGTTCCATGGGGCTTGTTGGAGGAGATCCCCACGCCCTCTGGCACTGGGTAAGCAAGGTTCCTATCCATCTCTGCCCTCACCATGAGCTTGCTTGCAAAGCAGGGAGCCTTTCTCCAGGAGCTTGTTGGGAGCTAAAGGATTCTCCGTGCACAGATGTCAGTGTGGAGATAGCGATCAGAAAGGACACCGTTCGGGAAGCCCGAGCTAGGAGCCAGGCCACTGTCTCGCTTATTCCCCCTCTTGGAAATTAATCTTTTCTGTAGAAAGGAGGAAATGACATCTCAGAGAGTATCAGTGACTTGCCAGGTCAGGAAGTGGCACGGTGGCTGTGAACCCGGGTGCCTGACACCAGCACCCACGCACGCAGCACGGGCCGGCTCCCGAAATGCCCTCTTCACACAGGGCACCTGTGGCCGATCTTGGTCCTGACTTCTGAGCCTCTTGTCTCCTCTTTCTCTTGGAGTGCCCATGAAATAGGAATTCCCTCCCCAGACCGCCAGGGGGCCCAGCACCTGAACTATATCACCTGTCCCCTCAGCACACACGTCTTGCTAATAAACACCACCAGGCCCTCCGCACTGCAGCACCACCATCACTCTGCAGCGGAACACGTGAAGTCCTCCTTCTGAAACCAAGTCTCCGGGAAACGGCTGGGAAATGCCCACCAGACAAATCCAAGTCACTTTCGGGGTGTCAGGTAGCCACGGGCTGGATTTTGAGGGAAGGGACGATGTCAGGCTGATCTAGGGAGGCACTGGCGAAGATTCAGGGCCAAGCCCCTGCAGGGAGCCGTCAGGGGTGGCGAGTGTCCTGTCCGTAGCCCTGGGCGAGCCAAGACTGATGTTGCGTGTGGGGAGGCAGGGGGCAGAGCTGCTCCAGGCGTGTGTGGTCCACACAGTGGGGCATGTGTGAAGTGTTCCCGGGACTCAAGCACACACTTCAATGTATGTGCAGCCTATGAGAGCCTCTAATTTTCAGAATTGCTCCTCCACGTGTTAAGGTGATTTTACGTGTTGAAGGGAAAAATGGGTTTCCCATATCGTGTCCTTTTACATTTTTTTCTTAGCGGTTCTTTTTACTGACCAGGGTGAAAACTGTGGCAGAAAATACAAATAGGTCTTTCCAGGGTGTGTTAGACGCAAGCCCCGTGTAGAAGTCAAACAAGGGGGGTGTGGGATTCCATCCCCTCTGGGTGCTTTTCCAGGCTCTCATCACCGAGGACTGAGTTTGGCAGGGGCCCCCAGAGAAGGAAAATGAGAAACGGACCACTTGCTCTGCAATCCATACTCCTAAGGGGAATAGAGGGAGTGCGTCCTCTGTGTGTCCGATGCCCTGTGTCTTCTGGGCGAGGCTTTCCTTTGGAGCTGAGAAACTGAAGCTCACATTAACCTAAGCGGCTAAGACGCTCCGTGTGTGTGTGTGTGTTTTGGGGGGTGGGGGAGGGTCCTCTTTGGTCCAGAGCCGAGGTCTCTGCACTTCCAGCCCAGCTCCCCACGCCAGCCCTGATGGGCACGGAGTCTCTTTGTCCAAGACAGACAAAGGAAGACAGAGCCAGAATGAAGTCAACAACTTTTATTACAGCTCACATATTTCATAGAAAAAGGAATGTAGCGTCAGGTCCGGTTGTATGAAAAATGGTAAAATGCAGGTTCGTCCTGGTTGCTCTGTTGACACCCGGGGCAGGCTCTCCGCGACATCAGGCACAGCAGCTGCACTTGTCCGAGGCCCCTTTGCAGACGCAGCCCTGGGCACACTTGGCGCAGCCCACGGGGCAGCAGGAGCAGCAGCCTGGGGAAGCGAGGGCAGCGTGCGGTCGGACCACGCGTTGTCCGGAGCCACCCTTCCCAGCAGCAGGCCTGGCCCCAGCTGCCCTCAGGCCCAGACCCTGAGTTTAGGATGGTGTCCTCTGCCCTGAGATCATTGCTCTCAGACACTAGGTTCAGGTTGCCTGCCCCATCTGTGCCCAGGACAGGGCACAGAGCCTTGGAGAGACAGTGAGCAGGGCCTCTGGGGACGAGAGAAAGCCAGCGCCCAGCACCGTCAGTGATGTGAGCAAAGTCCTCAGGATCAAAGTGGAGGCAAAGCCCTGACAGAGCAGCTCCCGCTCGGGATAGGGAAGCTCTGGGCTGCTTCGACAGGAAGGGGCTGCCCCAGGTCTGAGAAACCACACACGGTCACTAGTTCATGTCCCTAAAGTGCTTCAGTCCCTGAGAGGATTCAGAAGCGTGACTCAGGAGGCAGGAGGACTAGTTCTACTGACAGGTCTGAGGTTGTTTGTTAATGACCCGTCTGGGCCTCAGTCTCCCTGTTCTCTAGTGCGCACTTGGGTCTCGGTCATCTGGAAGGTGATTCCAGCTCTGATTGTGAATCCCTTCCTGGTGGTGGGGGGGGGGGGTGGGTGGTGGGGGTTACCGGGAAGTTTGGTCACTGTCCTGCTCCTGCCTGCTGAGCTCTGGGCTCCCTGCTCGCACTCAGCCCAGACCCCGCATTCCCAGAGAAGGCCCCGCACACTCACTCTTCTTGCAGGAGGTGCATCTGCAGGCTTTGCAGGTGCAGGAGCCAGCGCAGCTGCAGGAGCCGCCTGCCAGGAAGGGAAAGGCCCGCGGTGAGCAGGGAGAGGGATGCAGGAGCTAGAGCAGACGGTCAGCAATGCCTCCCTGAGCCCTCCTCCTCTGTCAGGACCCAGCCCTGGGAGCTCGTGTCCACTCAGGCGGATAGAGAAGCCCCAGCTCCTCTCTTCTGGTCCAAGGAGAGTAGGTCCCCTCCTGATGGACTCCACAGGGAAGGTCCCAGGCTCCAGACCCAGCCCAGGCTGACTGGGGCTGGGGGCCAGGGCCCATGGCCTGAACCCGAAAGAGGCAATGTCCCCTCCTCCCATCAAGTCCTGGCAGCTCCGAGGCCTCCTCCAAACACTGGGTCCCGGTCTAGCAGTCCCCTGACCAGCTGGGTGACCTCAAGAAGGACAGCCTGGAGCCTCCGTGCCCTCAGTGTTAACGGAGAGGCAAAGGGAGACTGACGTGCTCTCAGGAGCCTGGCAGGCAAGAAAGCCCTGGACCCGTGACAGGAGTCCTCCTGAGCTCCAACTCAAAACCCTCCCTTCTCGTCCTGTGCCTGCGAAGGGGGGCATCCTAAGGCTCAAAGCCAGGGTTCCCTTACCAGTGGGGCAGGAGCACTTGGGGTCCATCTGGAGGAGGAGTGAGGCCCGAGGTCCAAAGCAAGGGGCGAAGCGGCTTCACTGGTCCGGTCGGGGGCGTGTGGGAGCCAGGAGCCCGTGGGCTCAGTTATAGGCCGAGGAGGCGGCCCGGGCGCAGAGGCCCCGCCCCCGCCTTGCACCCGCCCCGCGGATCCGCGCCCGCGCCCGCGCCCGCGCTGCCCGCGGCGCCCTGGGCCGGGCTGTGAGCAACACGCGGGGCCGAGCGCACGATTCCACTTCGGTGCCGGCTGGAGCGGAGGAAGCGGGTGCCGTGCGGTAAGCGGTGTCCCAGCCCCCGGCCGCCCCTTCGCGATGTGGCCGACGGGAGCAGCCCCCCTGTTGCCGGGTTGTGCAGGAATCCAGCTCCCGCGTCCTCCGGTCTTCCCCGCCCCAGGCCGCGCGCCGCCGGCCTCCGGGTCGCCGTTTCCTGCAGCCTGAGAACAGCCCCCGCCTCCCGCTCGTGTCCCTGGCTTGGCCGGAGCCGGGGAGCGGTGTCAGAGACCGCAGGCGCATGTGACCCTCACCGCCGTTTCGCCCACCCCGTGTGTCCCCAGGCGTTGGCAGCCCCGGTCCCCACCACGGTCCTTTGGAAGCACTTTTCCGGTACCGTCTCCTGTAACCGCCCCGCGATGAACATTGCCTTCGGCCGCTAGTCGTCACTTGTGTTTTCCTTTCCTGGAGGGATCATGGCGCATTTCTCCGGGGGCTCCTTTGCCTAAACTTTGCAGGGGCGCTCCTCACCGTGGCCGGTCCACCCCACGCCAGGGTGGAGGTTCCCTGATCATGGGATGCTCCCCAGGGAAGGCATCACTGTAGGCGATAGGCAGACCTGGCATGAAATAACAAAGCGACACAAGTGGAGAGTTCCCTTTGGGTAGTCCTGACGATTACACACCATGGAGTCCATGCCAAGCCTTGTTAATCACTTTTGCTCTTTGAATTGTCACACCAACCCGGAAGGGAGCTAGTAGTCAGCAGCCCGTTTCCCAAAGGCCAAACTACCTACAGTACGAGGAGGCTACAGTAAAGGCAGGCACACAGTGCTGGGGAGTGGTGCCCTGCTTCTGTGGTCTTGTGGCTTCGCAGCTGAAAGAGAGAGTCAGTGAGAAAGCTCCCCTTTGGCCCAGAGCTGTGTCTTCAGCCCGTCTCTACCGTGTCCAGCTGAATCCTGGGGGGGGACCGAAGTGACAGAATAGGAATGTATTTATGCTTTTGTGGCTTCCTTCTGACTCTCTCCTTCAGCAGTGTTCAAGAGGTTTCTTTTGGTACAACGTATTTCAGAAAACCCCTGAAAAGAAAATGGTAGGGAAATCCTGGTGCAGGTGACAGCAGAGATGGCAGGATCCTTCTGCATCTGTTAGGAGGACACCGACTGTCTTGCTCACGGCTTTCTATCTGTGGTGTCAATGGCTCCTTGCGTGAAGGGAGGATAACCCCCTCCGGGGAAGTGGTCCCATGCTCACAGGGTTGATGAGGACGACCCAGAACACAGAGCTAAACACACCATCCTTGCTTGCGTGTCTGGAAGGAGAACAATGTCTCCTAGGCTAATGATAACAAATAAATAAATAAATAGGTGATATGATCGATTACTCCCTGAGTGCCCAGTATATTCTGACATTCTTTGCACGGATTCAGTTCTTTCATCCCGAGAGCCAGACACTATTTTTTTGCCCTTTAGAGCAGCGGAGACTGAGCCACAGCGAGGTTATGTCCCATGGCTATCTGTGGCACAGATGGGACTGGCCCTCCTGCAGGCTGACTGCAGCCCCCCGCCCAATCGGACAGCATTTCATGCCATGAAAGGTGAGGACACTGAACACCTGGCCCAGAGGCAGCAGTGGGAAAGCACTGAGCAGCTGGCAGTCAGAACCCTCTGCACAGCTCTGTGACCTCTCTGGGCTTCAGCCTCCCACCTCTGCAGCCAGGAGCACAGCTGGACTGTCTCCGAAGACCCTTGCGGCCCTGAAAAAGGAGAGGCCGGATTCAGCCTCCAGTGATGTCATAACCGGCACCATGTGGCCGGGAGGTGAGACAGCTGTAGTGTAGGTTTGGTCCTTTGAGTCTAGGCTGTGTGCCCTTGGGTAAGTTGCTCAACCTCTCTGGAATTGGCACCGTCGCTCCAGACCATGCAGGTTCACTGAGTGTGTCCAAATGCTGTGGCGGTGACTCGTTCCATGGGGCTTGTTGGAGGAGATCCCCACGCCCTCTGGCACTGGGTAAGCAAGGTTCCTATCCATCTCTGCCCTCACCATGAGCTTGCTTGCAAAGCAGGGAGCCTTTCTCCAGGAGCTTGTTGGGAGCTAAAGGATTCTCCGTGCACAGATGTCAGTGTGGAGATAGCGATCAGAAAGGACACCGTTCGGGAAGCCCGAGCTAGGAGCCAGGCCACTGTCTCGCTTATTCCCCCTCTTGGAAATTAATCTTTTCTGTAGAAAGGAGGAAATGACATCTCAGAGAGTATCAGTGACTTGCCAGGTCAGGAAGTGGCACGGTGGCTGTGAACCCGGGTGCCTGACACCAGCACCCACGCACGCAGCACGGGCCGGCTCCCGAAATGCCCTCTTCACACAGGGCACCTGTGGCCGATCTTGGTCCTGACTTCTGAGCCTCTTGTCTCCTCTTTCTCTTGGAGTGCCCATGAAATAGGAATTCCCTCCCCAGACCGCCAGGGGGCCCAGCACCTGAACTATATCACCTGTCCCCTCAGCACACACGTCTTGCTAATAAACACCACCAGGCCCTCCGCACTGCAGCACCACCATCACTCTGCAGCGGAACACGTGAAGTCCTCCTTCTGAAACCAAGTCTCCGGGAAACGGCTGGGAAATGCCCACCAGACAAATCCAAGTCACTTTCGGGGTGTCAGGTAGCCACGGGCTGGATTTTGAGGGAAGGGACGATGTCAGGCTGATCTAGGGAGGCACTGGCGAAGATTCAGGGCCAAGCCCCTGCAGGGAGCCGTCAGGGGTGGCGAGTGTCCTGTCCGTAGCCCTGGGCGAGCCAAGACTGATGTTGCGTGTGGGGAGGCAGGGGGCAGAGCTGCTCCAGGCGTGTGTGGTCCACACAGTGGGGCATGTGTGAAGTGTTCCCGGGACTCAAGCACACACTTCAATGTATGTGCAGCCTATGAGAGCCTCTAATTTTCAGAATTGCTCCTCCACGTGTTAAGGTGATTTTACGTGTTGAAGGGAAAAATGGGTTTCCCATATCGTGTCCTTTTACATTTTTTTCTTAGCGATTCTTTTTACTGACCAGGGTGAAAACTGTGGCAGAAAATACAAATAGGTCTTTCCAGGGTGTGTTAGACGCAAGCCCCGTGTAGAAGTCAAACAAGGGGGGTGTGGGATTCCATCCCCTCTGGGTGCTTTTCCAGGCTCTCATCACCGAGGACTGAGTTTGGCAGGGGCCCCCAGAGAAGGAAAATGAGAAACGGACCACTTGCTCTGCAATCCATACTCCTAAGGGGAATAGAGGGAGTGCGTCCTCTGTGTGTCCGATGCCCTGTGTCTTCTGGGCGAGGCTTTCCTTTGGAGCTGAGAAACTGAAGCTCACATTAACCTAAGCGGCTAAGACGCTCCGTGTGTGTGTGTGTGTTTTGGGGGGTGGGGGAGGGTCCTCTTTGGTCCAGAGCCGAGGTCTCTGCACTTCCAGCCCAGTTCCCCACGCCAGCCCTGATGGGCACGGAGTCTCTTTGTCCAAGGCAGACAAAGGAAGACAGAGCCAGAATGAAGTCAACAACTTTTATTACAGCTCACATATTTCATAGAAAAAGGAATGTAGCGTCAGGTCCGGTTGTATGAAAAACGGTAAAATGCAGGTTCGTCCTGGTTGCTCTGTTGACACCCGGGGCAGGCTCTCCGCGACATCAGGCACAGCAGCTGCACTTGTCCGAGGCCCCTTTGCAGACGCAGCCCTGGGCACACTTGGCGCAGCCCACGGGGCAGCAGGAGCAGCAGCCTGGGGAAGCGAGGGCAGCGTGCGGTCGGACCACGCGTTGTCCGGAGCCACCCTTCCCAGCAGCAGGCCTGGCCCCAGCTGCCCTCAGGCCCAGACCCTGAGTTTAGGATGGTGTCCTCTGTCCTGAGATCATTGCTCTCAGACACTAGGTTCAGGTTGCCTGCCCCATCTGTGCCCAGGACAGGGCACAGAGCCTTGGAGAGACAGTGAGCAGGGCCTCTGGGGACGAGAGAAAGCCAGCGCCCAGCACCGTCAGTGATGTGAGCAAAGTCCTCAGGATCAAAGTGGAGGCAAAGCCCTGACAGAGCAGCTCCCGCTCGGGATAGGGAAGCTCTGGGCTGCTTCGACAGGAAGGGGCTGCCCCAGGTCCGAGAAACCACACACGGTCACTAGTTCATGTCCCTAAAGTGCTTCAGTCCCTGAGAGGATTCAGAAGCGTGACTCAGGAGGCAGGAGGACTAGTTCTACTGACAGGTCTGAGGTTGTTTGTTAATGACCCGTCTGGGCCTCAGTCTCCCTGTTCTCTAGTGCGCGCCTGGGTCTCGGTCATCTGGAAGGGGATTCCAGCTCTGATTGTGAATCCCTTCCTGGTGAGGTGGGGTGGTGGTGGTGGGGGTTACCGGGAAGTTTGGTCACTGTCCTGCTCCTGCCTGCTGAGCTCTGGGCTCCCTGCTCGCACTCAGCCCAGACCCCGCATTCCCAGAGAAGGCCCCGCACACTCACTCTTCTTGCAGGAGGTGCATCTGCAGGCTTTGCAGGTGCAGGAGCCAGCGCAGCTGCAGGAGCCGCCTGCCAGGAAGGGAAAGGCCCGCGGTGAGCAGGGAGAGGGATGCAGGAGCTAGAGCAGACGGTCAGCAATGCCTCCCTGAGCCCTCCTCCTCTGTCAGGACCCAGCCCTGGGAGCTCGTGTCCACTCAGGCGGATAGAGAAGCCCCAGCTCCTCTCTTCTGGTCCAAGGAGAGTAGGTCCCCTCCTGATGGACTCCACAGGGAAGGTCCCAGGCTCCAGACCCAGCCCAGGCTGACTGGGGCTGGGGGCCAGGGCCCATGGCCTGAACCCGAAAGAGGCAATGTCCCCTCCTCCCATCAAGTCCTGGCAGCTCCGAGGCCTCCTCCAAACACTGGGTCCCGGTCTAGCAGTCCCCTGACCAGCTGGGTGACCTCAAGAAGGACAGCCTGGAGCCTCCGTGCCCTCAGTGTTAACGGAGAGGCAAAGGGAGACTGACGTGCTCTCAGGAGCCTGGCAGGCAAGAAAGCCCTGGACCCGTGACAGGAGTCCTCCTGAGCTCCAACTCAAAACCCTCCCTTCTCGTCCTGTGCCTGCGAAGGGGGGCATCCTAAGGCTCAAAGCCAGGATTCCCTTACCAGTGGGGCAGGAGCACTTGGGGTCCATCTGGAGGAGGAGTGAGGCCCGAGGTCCAAAGCAAGGGGCGAAGCAGCTTCACTGGTCCGGTCGGGGGCGTTTGGGAGCCAGGAGCCCGCGGGCTCAGTTATAGGCCGAGGAGGCGGCCCGGGCGCAGAGGCCCCGCCCCCGCCTTGCACCCGCCCCGCGGATCCGCGCCCGCGCCCGCGCCCGCGCTGCCCGCGGCGCCCTGGGCCGGGCTGTGAGCAACACGCGGGGCCGAGCGCGCGATTCCACTTCGGTGCCGGCTGGAGCGGAGGAAGCGGGTGCCGTGCGGTAAGCGGTGTCCCAGCCCCCTGGCCGCCCCTTCGCGATGTGGCCGACGGGAGCAGCCCCCCTGTTGCCGGGTTGTGCAGGAATCCAGCTCCCGCGTCCTCCGGTCTTCCCCGCCCCAGGCCGCGCGCCGCCGGCCTCCGGGTTGCCGTTTCCTGCAGCCTGAGAACAGCCCCCGCCTCCCGCTCGTGTCCCTGGCTTGGCCGGAGCCGGGGAGCGGTGTCAGAGACCGCAGGCGCATGTGACCCTCACCGCCGTTTCGCCCACCCCGTGTGTCCCCAGGCGTTGGCAGCCCCGGTCCCCACCACGGTCCTTTGGAAGCACTTTTCCGGTACCGTCTCCTGTAACCGCCCCGCGATGAACATTGCCTTCGGCCGCTAGTCGTCACTTGTGTTTTCCTTTCCTGGAGGGATCATGGCGCATTTCTCCGGGGGCTCCTTTGCCTAAACTTTGCCGGGGCGCTCCTCACCGTGGCCGGTCCACCCCACGCCAGGGTGGAGGTTCCCTGATCATGGGATGCTCCCCAGGGAAGGCATCACTGTAGGCGATAGGCAGACCTGGCATGAAATAACAAAGCGACACAAGTGGAGAGTTCCCTTTGGGTAGTCCTGACGATTACACACCATGGAGTCCATGCCAAGCCTTGTTAATCACTTTTGCTCTTTGAATTGTCACACCAACCCGGAAGGGAGCTAGTAGTCAGCAGCCCGTTTCCCAAAGGCCAAACTACCTACAGTACGAGGAGGCTACAGTAAAGGCAGGCACACGGTGCTGGGGAGTGGTGCCCTGCTTCTGTGGTCTTGTGGCTTCGCAGCTGAAAGAGAGAGTCAGTGAGAAAGCTCCCCTTTGGCCCAGAGCTGTGTCTTCAGCCCGTCTCTACCGTGTCCAGCTGAATCCTGGGGGGGGACCGAAGTGACAGAATAGGAATGTATTTATGCTTTTGTGGCTTCCTTCTGACTCTCTCCTTCAGCAGTGTTCAAGAGGCTTCTTTTGGTACAACGTATTTCAGAAAATCCCTGAAAAGAAAATGGTAAGGAAATCCTGGTGCAGGTGACAGCAGAGATGGCAGGATCCTTCTGCATCTGTTAGGAGGACACCGACTGTCTTGCTCACGGCTTTCTATCTGTAGTGTCAATGGCTCCTTGCGTGAAGGGAGGATAACCCCCTCCGGGGAAGTGGTCCCATGCTCACAGGGTTGATGAGGACGACCCAGAACACAGAGCTAAACACACCATCCTTGCTTGCGTGTCTGGAAGGAGAACAATGTCTCCTAGGCTAATGATAACAAATAAATAAATAAATAGGTGATATGATCGATTACTCCCTGAGTGCCCAGTATATTCTGACATTCTTTGCACGGATTCAGTTCTTTCATCCCGAGAGCCAGACACTATTTTTTTGCCCTTTAGAGCAGCGGAGACTGAGCCACAGCGAGGTTATGTCCCATGGCTATCTGTGGCACAGATGGGACTGGCCCTCCTGCAGGCTGACTGCAGCCCCCCGCCCAACCGGACAGCATGTCATGCCATGAAAGGTGAGGACACTGAACACCTGGCCCAGAGGCAGCAGTGGGAAAGCACTGAGCAGCTGGCAGTCAGAACCCTCTGCACAGCTCTGTGACCTCTCTGGGCTTCAGCCTCCCACCTCTGCAGCCAGGAGCACAGCTGGACTGTCTCCGAAGACCCTTGTGGCCCTGAAAAAGGAGAGGCCGGATTCAGCCTCCAGTGATGTCATAACCGGCACCATGTGGCCGGGAGGTGAGACAGCTGTAGTGTAGGTTTGGTCCTTTGAGTCTAGGCTGTGTGCCCTTGGGTAAGTTGCTTAACCTCTCTGGAATTGGCACCGTCGCTCCAGACCATGCAGGTTCACTGAGTGTGTCCAAATGCTGTGGCGGTGACTCGTTCCATGGGGCTTGTTGGAGGAGATCCCCACGCCCTCTGGCACTGGATAAGCAAGGTTCCTATCCATCTCTGCCCTCACCATGGGCTTGCTTGCAAAGCAGGGCGCCTTTCTCCAGGAGCTTGTTGGGAGCTAAAGGATTCTCCGTGCACAGATGTCAGTGTGGAGATAGCGATCAGAAAGGACACCGTGTGGGAAGCCCGAGCTAGGAACCAGGCCACTGTCTCGCTTATTCCCCCTCTTGGAAATTAATCTTTTTTATAGAAAGGAGGAAATGACATCTCAGAGAGTATCAGTGACTTGCCAGGTCAGGAAGTGGCACGGTGGCTGTGAACCCGGGTGCCTGACACCAGCACCCACGCACGCAGCACGGGCCGGCTCCCGAAATGCCCTCTTCACACAGGGCACCTGTGGCCGATCTTGGTCCTGACTTCTGAGCCTCTTGTCTCCTCTTTCTCTTGGAGTGCCCATGAAATAGGAATTCCCTCCCCAGACCGCCAGGGGGCCCAGCACCTGAACTATATCACCTGTCCCCTCAGCACACACGTCTTGCTAATAAACACCACCAGGCCCTCCGCACTGCAGCACCACCATCACTCTGCAGCGGAACACGTGAAGTCCTCCTTCTGAAACCAAGTCTCCGGGAAACGGCTGGGAAATGCCCACCAGACAAATCCAAGTCACTTTCGGGGTGTCAGGTAGCCACGGGCTGGATTTTGAGGGAAGGGACGATGTCAGGCTGATCTAGGGAGGCACTGGCGAAGATTCAGGGCCAAGCCCCTGCAGGGAGCCGTCAGGGGTGGCGAGTGTCCTGTCCGTAGCCCTGGGCGAGCCAAGACTGATGTTGCGTGTGGGGAGGCAGGGGGCAGAGCTGCTCCAGGCGTGTGTGGTCCACACAGTGGGGCATGTGTGAAGTGTTCCCGGGACTCAAGCACACACTTCAATGTATGTGCAGCCTATGAGAGCCTCTAATTTTCAGAATTGCTCCTCCACGTGTTAAGGTGATTTTACGTGTTGAAGGGAAAAATGGGTTTCCCATATCGTGTCCTTTTACATTTTTTTCTTAGCGGTTCTTTTTACTGACCAGGGTGAAAACTGTGGCAGAAAATACAAATAGGTCTTTCCAGGGTGTGTTAGACGCAAGCCCCGTGTAGAAGTCAAACAAGGGGGGTGTGGGATTCCATCCCCTCTGGGTGCTTTTCCAGGCTCTCATCACCGAGGACTGAGTTTGGCAGGGGCCCCCAGAGAAGGAAAATGAGAAACGGACCACTTGCTCTGCAATCCATACTCCTAAGGGGAATAGAGGGAGTGCGTCCTCTGTGTGTCCGATGCCCTGTGTCTTCTGGGCGAGGCTTTCCTTTGGAGCTGAGAAACTGAAGCTCACATTAACCTAAGCGGCTAAGACGCTCCGTGTGTGTGTGTGTGTTTTGGGGGGTGGGGGAGGGTCCTCTTTGGTCCAGAGCCGAGGTCTCTGCACTTCCAGCCCAGCTCCCCACGCCAGCCCTGATGGGCACGGAGTCTCTTTGTCCAAGACAGACAAAGGAAGACAGAGCCAGAATGAAGTCAACAACTTTTATTACAGCTCACATATTTCATAGAAAAAGGAATGTAGCGTCAGGTCCGGTTGTATGAAAAACGGTAAAATGCAGGTTCGTCCTGGTTGCTCTGTTGACACCCGGGGCAGGCTCTCCGCGACATCAGGCACAGCAGCTGCACTTGTCCGAGGCCCCTTTGCAGACGCAGCCCTGGGCACACTTGGCGCAGCCCACGGGGCAGCAGGAGCAGCAGCCTGGGGAAGCGAGGGCAGCGTGCGGTCGGACCACGCGTTGTCCGGAGCCACCCTTCCCAGCAGCAGGCCTGGCCCCAGCTGCCCTCAGGCCCAGACCCTGAGTTTAGGATGGTGTCCTCTGCCCTGAGATCATTGCTCTCAGACACTAGGTTCAGGTTGCCTGCCCCATCTGTGCCCAGGACAGGGCACAGAGCCTTGGAGAGACAGTGAGCAGGGCCTCTGGGGACGAGAGAAAGCCAGCGCCCAGCACCGTCAGTGATGTGAGCAAAGTCCTCAGGATCAAAGTGGAGGCAAAGCCCTGACAGAGCAGCTCCCGCTCGGGATAGGGAAGCTCTGGGCTGCTTCGACAGGAAGGGGCTGCCCCAGGTCTGAGAAACCACACACGGTCACTAGTTCATGTCCCTAAAGTGCTTCAGTCCCTGAGAGGATTCAGAAGCGTGACTCAGGAGGCAGGAGGACTAGTTCTACTGACAGGTCTGAGGTTGTTTGTTAATGACCCGTCTGGGCCTCAGTCTCCCTGTTCTCTAGTGCGCACTTGGGTCTCGGTCATCTGGAAGGTGATTCCAGCTCTGATTGTGAATCCCTTCCTGGTGGTGGGGGGGGGGGGGTGGGTGGTGGGGGTTACCGGGAAGTTTGGTCACTGTCCTGCTCCTGCCTGCTGAGCTCTGGGCTCCCTGCTCGCACTCAGCCCAGACCCCGCATTCCCAGAGAAGGCCCCGCACACTCACTCTTCTTGCAGGAGGTGCATCTGCAGGCTTTGCAGGTGCAGGAGCCAGCGCAGCTGCAGGAGCCGCCTGCCAGGAAGGGAAAGGCCCGCGGTGAGCAGGGAGAGGGATGCAGGAGCTAGAGCAGACGGTCAGCAATGCCTCCCTGAGCCCTCCTCCTCTGTCAGGACCCAGCCCTGGGAGCTCGTGTCCACTCAGGCGGATAGAGAAGCCCCAGCTCCTCTCTTCTGGTCCAAGGAGAGTAGGTCCCCTCCTGATGGACTCCACAGGGAAGGTCCCAGGCTCCAGACCCAGCCCAGGCTGACTGGGGCTGGGGGCCAGGGCCCATGGCCTGAACCCGAAAGAGGCAATGTCCCCTCCTCCCATCAAGTCCTGGCAGCTCCGAGGCCTCCTCCAAACACTGGGTCCCGGTCTAGCAGTCCCCTGACCAGCTGGGTGACCTCAAGAAGGACAGCCTGGAGCCTCCGTGCCCTCAGTGTTAACGGAGAGGCAAAGGGAGACTGACGTGCTCTCAGGAGCCTGGCAGGCAAGAAAGCCCTGGACCCGTGACAGGAGTCCTCCTGAGCTCCAACTCAAAACCCTCCCTTCTCGTCCTGTGCCTGCGAAGGGGGGCATCCTAAGGCTCAAAGCCAGGGTTCCCTTACCAGTGGGGCAGGAGCACTTGGGGTCCATCTGGAGGAGGAGTGAGGCCCGAGGTCCAAAGCAAGGGGCGAAGCGGCTTCACTGGTCCGGTCGGGGGCGTGTGGGAGCCAGGAGCCCGTGGGCTCAGTTATAGGCCGAGGAGGCGGCCCGGGCGCAGAGGCCCCGCCCCCGCCTTGCACCCGCCCCGCGGATCCGCGCCCGCGCCCGCGCCCGCGCTGCCCGCGGCGCCCTGGGCCGGGCTGTGAGCAACACGCGGGGCCGAGCGCACGATTCCACTTCGGTGCCGGCTGGAGCGGAGGAAGCGGGTGCCGTGCGGTAAGCGGTGTCCCAGCCCCCGGCCGCCCCTTCGCGATGTGGCCGACGGGAGCAGCCCCCCTGTTGCCGGGTTGTGCAGGAATCCAGCTCCCGCGTCCTCCGGTCTTCCCCGCCCCAGGCCGCGCGCCGCCGGCCTCCGGGTCGCCGTTTCCTGCAGCCTGAGAACAGCCCCCGCCTCCCGCTCGTGTCCCTGGCTTGGCCGGAGCCGGGGAGCGGTGTCAGAGACCGCAGGCGCATGTGACCCTCACCGCCGTTTCGCCCACCCCGTGTGTCCCCAGGCGTTGGCAGCCCCGGTCCCCACCACGGTCCTTTGGAAGCACTTTTCCGGTACCGTCTCCTGTAACCGCCCCGCGATGAACATTGCCTTCGGCCGCTAGTCGTCACTTGTGTTTTCCTTTCCTGGAGGGATCATGGCGCATTTCTCCGGGGGCTCCTTTGCCTAAACTTTGCAGGGGCGCTCCTCACCGTGGCCGGTCCACCCCACGCCAGGGTGGAGGTTCCCTGATCATGGGATGCTCCCCAGGGAAGGCATCACTGTAGGCGATAGGCAGACCTGGCATGAAATAACAAAGCGACACAAGTGGAGAGTTCCCTTTGGGTAGTCCTGACGATTACACACCATGGAGTCCATGCCAAGCCTTGTTAATCACTTTTGCTCTTTGAATTGTCACACCAACCCGGAAGGGAGCTAGTAGTCAGCAGCCCGTTTCCCAAAGGCCAAACTACCTACAGTACGAGGAGGCTACAGTAAAGGCAGGCACACAGTGCTGGGGAGTGGTGCCCTGCTTCTGTGGTCTTGTGGCTTCGCAGCTGAAAGAGAGAGTCAGTGAGAAAGCTCCCCTTTGGCCCAGAGCTGTGTCTTCAGCCCGTCTCTACCGTGTCCAGCTGAATCCTGGGGGGGGACCGAAGTGACAGAATAGGAATGTATTTATGCTTTTGTGGCTTCCTTCTGACTCTCTCCTTCAGCAGTGTTCAAGAGGTTTCTTTTGGTACAACGTATTTCAGAAAACCCCTGAAAAGAAAATGGTAGGGAAATCCTGGTGCAGGTGACAGCAGAGATGGCAGGATCCTTCTGCATCTGTTAGGAGGACACCGACTGTCTTGCTCACGGCTTTCTATCTGTGGTGTCAATGGCTCCTTGCGTGAAGGGAGGATAACCCCCTCCGGGGAAGTGGTCCCATGCTCACAGGGTTGATGAGGACGACCCAGAACACAGAGCTAAACACACCATCCTTGCTTGCGTGTCTGGAAGGAGAACAATGTCTCCTAGGCTAATGATAACAAATAAATAAATAAATAGGTGATATGATCGATTACTCCCTGAGTGCCCAGTATATTCTGACATTCTTTGCACGGATTCAGTTCTTTCATCCCGAGAGCCAGACACTATTTTTTTGCCCTTTAGAGCAGCGGAGACTGAGCCACAGCGAGGTTATGTCCCATGGCTATCTGTGGCACAGATGGGACTGGCCCTCCTGCAGGCTGACTGCAGCCCCCCGCCCAATCGGACAGCATTTCATGCCATGAAAGGTGAGGACACTGAACACCTGGCCCAGAGGCAGCAGTGGGAAAGCACTGAGCAGCTGGCAGTCAGAACCCTCTGCACAGCTCTGTGACCTCTCTGGGCTTCAGCCTCCCACCTCTGCAGCCAGGAGCACAGCTGGACTGTCTCCGAAGACCCTTGCGGCCCTGAAAAAGGAGAGGCCGGATTCAGCCTCCAGTGATGTCATAACCGGCACCATGTGGCCGGGAGGTGAGACAGCTGTAGTGTAGGTTTGGTCCTTTGAGTCTAGGCTGTGTGCCCTTGGGTAAGTTGCTCAACCTCTCTGGAATTGGCACCGTCGCTCCAGACCATGCAGGTTCACTGAGTGTGTCCAAATGCTGTGGCGGTGACTCGTTCCATGGGGCTTGTTGGAGGAGATCCCCACGCCCTCTGGCACTGGGTAAGCAAGGTTCCTATCCATCTCTGCCCTCACCATGAGCTTGCTTGCAAAGCAGGGAGCCTTTCTCCAGGAGCTTGTTGGGAGCTAAAGGATTCTCCGTGCACAGATGTCAGTGTGGAGATAGCGATCAGAAAGGACACCGTTCGGGAAGCCCGAGCTAGGAGCCAGGCCACTGTCTCGCTTATTCCCCCTCTTGGAAATTAATCTTTTCTGTAGAAAGGAGGAAATGACATCTCAGAGAGTATCAGTGACTTGCCAGGTCAGGAAGTGGCACGGTGGCTGTGAACCCGGGTGCCTGACACCAGCACCCACGCACGCAGCACGGGCCGGCTCCCGAAATGCCCTCTTCACACAGGGCACCTGTGGCCGATCTTGGTCCTGACTTCTGAGCCTCTTGTCTCCTCTTTCTCTTGGAGTGCCCATGAAATAGGAATTCCCTCCCCAGACCGCCAGGGGGCCCAGCACCTGAACTATATCACCTGTCCCCTCAGCACACACGTCTTGCTAATAAACACCACCAGGCCCTCCGCACTGCAGCACCACCATCACTCTGCAGCGGAACACGTGAAGTCCTCCTTCTGAAACCAAGTCTCCGGGAAACGGCTGGGAAATGCCCACCAGACAAATCCAAGTCACTTTCGGGGTGTCAGGTAGCCACGGGCTGGATTTTGAGGGAAGGGACGATGTCAGGCTGATCTAGGGAGGCACTGGCGAAGATTCAGGGCCAAGCCCCTGCAGGGAGCCGTCAGGGGTGGCGAGTGTCCTGTCCGTAGCCCTGGGCGAGCCAAGACTGATGTTGCGTGTGGGGAGGCAGGGGGCAGAGCTGCTCCAGGCGTGTGTGGTCCACACAGTGGGGCATGTGTGAAGTGTTCCCGGGACTCAAGCACACACTTCAATGTATGTGCAGCCTATGAGAGCCTCTAATTTTCAGAATTGCTCCTCCACGTGTTAAGGTGATTTTACGTGTTGAAGGGAAAAATGGGTTTCCCATATCGTGTCCTTTTACATTTTTTTCTTAGCGATTCTTTTTACTGACCAGGGTGAAAACTGTGGCAGAAAATACAAATAGGTCTTTCCAGGGTGTGTTAGACGCAAGCCCCGTGTAGAAGTCAAACAAGGGGGGTGTGGGATTCCATCCCCTCTGGGTGCTTTTCCAGGCTCTCATCACCGAGGACTGAGTTTGGCAGGGGCCCCCAGAGAAGGAAAATGAGAAACGGACCACTTGCTCTGCAATCCATACTCCTAAGGGGAATAGAGGGAGTGCGTCCTCTGTGTGTCCGATGCCCTGTGTCTTCTGGGCGAGGCTTTCCTTTGGAGCTGAGAAACTGAAGCTCACATTAACCTAAGCGGCTAAGACGCTCCGTGTGTGTGTGTGTGTTTTGGGGGGTGGGGGAGGGTCCTCTTTGGTCCAGAGCCGAGGTCTCTGCACTTCCAGCCCAGTTCCCCACGCCAGCCCTGATGGGCACGGAGTCTCTTTGTCCAAGACAGACAAAGGAAGACAGAGCCAGAATGAAGTCAACAACTTTTATTACAGCTCACATATTTCATAGAAAAAGGAATGTAGCGTCAGGTCCGGTTGTATGAAAAACGGTAAAATGCAGGTTCGTCCTGGTTGCTCTGTTGACACCCGGGGCAGGCTCTCCGCGACATCAGGCACAGCAGCTGCACTTGTCCGAGGCCCCTTTGCAGACGCAGCCCTGGGCACACTTGGCGCAGCCCACGGGGCAGCAGGAGCAGCAGCCTGGGGAAGCGAGGGCAGCGTGCGGTCGGACCACGCGTTGTCCGGAGCCACCCTTCCCAGCAGCAGGCCTGGCCCCAGCTGCCCTCAGGCCCAGACCCTGAGTTTAGGATGGTGTCCTCTGTCCTGAGATCATTGCTCTCAGACACTAGGTTCAGGTTGCCTGCCCCATCTGTGCCCAGGACAGGGCACAGAGCCTTGGAGAGACAGTGAGCAGGGCCTCTGGGGACGAGAGAAAGCCAGCGCCCAGCACCGTCAGTGATGTGAGCAAAGTCCTCAGGATCAAAGTGGAGGCAAAGCCCTGACAGAGCAGCTCCCGCTCGGGATAGGGAAGCTCTGGGCTGCTTCGACAGGAAGGGGCTGCCCCAGGTCCGAGAAACCACACACGGTCACTAGTTCATGTCCCTAAAGTGCTTCAGTCCCTGAGAGGATTCAGAAGCGTGACTCAGGAGGCAGGAGGACTAGTTCTACTGACAGGTCTGAGGTTGTTTGTTAATGACCCGTCTGGGCCTCAGTCTCCCTGTTCTCTAGTGCGCACTTGGGTCTCGGTCATCTGGAAGGTGATTCCAGCTCTGATTGTGAATCCCTTCCTGGTGGGGGGTGGGGGGTGGGGGGGTGGTGGGGGTTACCGGGAAGTTTGGTCACTGTCCTGCTCCTGCCTGCTGAGCTCTGGGCTCCCTGCTCGCACTCAGCCCAGACCCCGCATTCCCAGAGAAGGCCCCGCACACTCACTCTTCTTGCAGGAGGTGCATCTGCAGGCTTTGCAGGTGCAGGAGCCAGCGCAGCTGCAGGAGCCGCCTGCCAGGAAGGGAAAGGCCCGCGGTGAGCAGGGAGAGGGATGCAGGAGCTAGAGCAGACGGTCAGCAATGCCTCCCTGAGCCCTCCTCCTCTGTCAGGACCCAGCCCTGGGAGCTCGTGTCCACTCAGGCGGATAGAGAAGCCCCAGCTCCTCTCTTCTGGTCCAAGGAGAGTAGGTCCCCTCCTGATGGACTCCACAGGGAAGGTCCCAGGCTCCAGACCCAGCCCAGGCTGACTGGGGCTGGGGGCCAGGGCCCATGGCCTGAACCCGAAAGAGGCAATGTCCCCTCCTCCCATCAAGTCCTGGCAGCTCCGAGGCCTCCTCCAAACACTGGGTCCCGGTCTAGCAGTCCCCTGACCAGCTGGGTGACCTCAAGAAGGACAGCCTGGAGCCTCCGTGCCCTCAGTGTTAACGGAGAGGCAAAGGGAGACTGACGTGCTCTCAGGAGCCTGGCAGGCAAGAAAGCCCTGGACCCGTGACAGGAGTCCTCCTGAGCTCCAACTCAAAACCCTCCCTTCTCGTCCTGTGCCTGCGAAGGGGGGCATCCTAAGGCTCAAAGCCAGGGTTCCCTTACCAGTGGGGCAGGAGCACTTGGGGTCCATCTGGAGGAGGAGTGAGGCCCGAGGTCCAAAGCAAGGGGCGAAGCGGCTTCACTGGTCCGGTCGGGGGCGTGTGGGAGCCAGGAGCCCGTGGGCTCAGTTATAGGCCGAGGAGGCGGCCCGGGCGCAGAGGCCCCGCCCCCGCCTTGCACCCGCCCCGCGGATCCGCGCCCGCGCCCGCGCCCGCGCTGCCCGCGGCGCCCTGGGCCGGGCTGTGAGCAACACGCGGGGCCGAGCGCACGATTCCACTTCGGTGCCGGCTGGAGCGGAGGAAGCGGGTGCCGTGCGGTAAGCGGTGTCCCAGCCCCCTGGCCGCCCCTTCGCGATGTGGCCGACGGGAGCAGCCCCCCTGTTGCCGGGTTGTGCAGGAATCCAGCTCCCGCGTCCTCCGGTCTTCCCCGCCCCAGGCCGCGCGCCGCCGGCCTCCGGGTCGCCGTTTCCTGCAGCCTGAGAACAGCCCCCGCCTCCCGCTCGTGTCCCTGGCTTGGCCGGAGCCGGGGAGCGGTGTCAGAGACCGCAGGCGCATGTGACCCTCACCGCCGTTTCGCCCACCCCGTGTGTCCCCAGGCGTTGGCAGCCCCGGTCCCCACCACGGTCCTTTGGAAGCACTTTTCCGGTACCGTCTCCTGTAACCGCCCCGCGATGAACATTGCCTTCGGCCGCTAGTCGTCACTTGTGTTTTCCTTTCCTGGAGGGATCATGGCGCATTTCTCCGGGGGCTCCTTTGCCTAAACTTTGCAGGGGCGCTCCTCACCGTGGCCGGTCCACCCCACGCCAGGGTGGAGGTTCCCTGATCATGGGATGCTCCCCAGGGAAGGCATCACTGTAGGCGATAGGCAGACCTGGCATGAAATAACAAAGCGACACAAGTGGAGAGTTCCCTTTGGGTAGTCCTGACGATTACACACCATGGAGTCCATGCCAAGCCTTGTTAATCACTTTTGCTCTTTGAATTGTCACACCAACCCGGAAGGGAGCTAGTAGTCAGCAGCCCGTTTCCCAAAGGCCAAACTACCTACAGTACGAGGAGGCTACAGTAAAGGCAGGCACACGGTGCTGGGGAGTGGTGCCCTGCTTCTGTGGTCTTGTGGCTTCGCAGCTGAAGGAGAGAGTCAGTGAGAAAGCTCCCCTTTGGCCCAGAGCTGTGTCTTCAGCCCGTCTCTACCGTGTCCAGCTGAATCCTGGGGGGGGACCGAAGTGACAGAATAGGAATGTATTTATGCTTTTGTGGCTTCCTTCTGACTCTCTCCTTCAGCAGTGTTCAAGAGGTTTCTTTTGGTACAACGTATTTCAGAAAACCCCTGAAAAGAAAATGGTAGGGAAATCCTGGTGCAGGTGACAGCAGAGATGGCAGGATCCTTCTGCATCTGTTAGGAGGACACCGACTGTCTTGCTCATGGCTTTCTATCTGTGGTGTCAATGGCTCCTTGCGTGAAGGGAGGATAACCCCCTCCGGGGAAGTGGTCCCATGCTCACAGGGTTGATGAGGACGACCCAGAACACAGAGCTAAACACACCATCCTTGCTTGCGTGTCTGGAAGGAGAACAATGTCTCCTAGGCTAATGATAACAAATAAATAAATAAATAGGTGATATGATCGATTACTCCCTGAGTGCCCAGTATATTCTGACATTCTTTGCACGGATTCAGTTCTTTCATCCCGAGAGCCAGACACTATTTTTTTGCCCTTTAGAGCAGCGGAGACTGAGCCACAGCGAGGTTATGTCCCATGGCTATCTGTGGCACAGATGGGACTGGCCCTCCTGCAGGCTGACTGCAGCCCCCCGCCCAATCGGACAGCATTTCATGCCATGAAAGGTGAGGACACTGAACACCTGGCCCAGAGGCAGCAGTGGGAAAGCACTGAGCAGCTGGCAGTCAGAACCCTCTGCACAGCTCTGTGACCTCTCTGGGCTTCAGCCTCCCACCTCTGCAGCCAGGAGCACAGCTGGACTGTCTCCGAAGACCCTTGCGGCCCTGAAAAAGGAGAGGCCGGATTCAGCCTCCAGTGATGTCATAACCGGCACCATGTGGCCGGGAGGTGAGACAGCTGTAGTGTAGGTTTGGTCCTTTGAGTCTAGGCTGTGTGCCCTTGGGTAAGTTGCTCAACCTCTCTGGAATTGGCACCGTCGCTCCAGACCATGCAGGTTCACTGAGTGTGTCCAAATGCTGTGGCGGTGACTCGTTCCATGGGGCTTGTTGGAGGAGATCCCCACGCCCTCTGGCACTGGGTAAGCAAGGTTCCTATCCATCTCTGCCCTCACCATGAGCTTGCTTGCAAAGCAGGGAGCCTTTCTCCAGGAGCTTGTTGGGAGCTAAAGGATTCTCCGTGCACAGATGTCAGTGTGGAGATAGCGATCAGAAAGGACACCGTTCGGGAAGCCCGAGCTAGGAGCCAGGCCACTGTCTCGCTTATTCCCCCTCTTGGAAATTAATCTTTTCTGTAGAAAGGAGGAAATGACATCTCAGAGAGTATCAGTGACTTGCCAGGTCAGGAAGTGGCACGGTGGCTGTGAACCCGGGTGCCTGACACCAGCACCCACGCACGCAGCACGGGCCGGCTCCCGAAATGCCCTCTTCACACAGGGCACCTGTGGCCGATCTTGGTCCTGACTTCTGAGCCTCTTGTCTCCTCTTTCTCTTGGAGTGCCCATGAAATAGGAATTCCCTCCCCAGACCGCCAGGGGGCCCAGCACCTGAACTATATCACCTGTCCCCTCAGCACACACGTCTTGCTAATAAACACCACCAGGCCCTCCGCACTGCAGCACCACCATCACTCTGCAGCGGAACACGTGAAGTCCTCCTTCTGAAACCAAGTCTCCGGGAAACGGCTGGGAAATGCCCACCAGACAAATCCAAGTCACTTTCGGGGTGTCAGGTAGCCACGGGCTGGATTTTGAGGGAAGGGACGATGTCAGGCTGATCTAGGGAGGCACTGGCGAAGATTCAGGGCCAAGCCCCTGCAGGGAGCCGTCAGGGGTGGCGAGTGTCCTGTCCGTAGCCCTGGGCGAGCCAAGACTGATGTTGCGTGTGGGGAGGCAGGGGGCAGAGCTGCTCCAGGCGTGTGTGGTCCACACAGTGGGGCATGTGTGAAGTGTTCCCGGGACTCAAGCACACACTTCAATGTATGTGCAGCCTATGAGAGCCTCTAATTTTCAGAATTGCTCCTCCACGTGTTAAGGTGATTTTACGTGTTGAAGGGAAAAATGGGTTTCCCATATCGTGTCCTTTTACATTTTTTTCTTAGCGATTCTTTTTACTGACCAGGGTGAAAACTGTGGCAGAAAATACAAATAGGTCTTTCCAGGGTGTGTTAGACGCAAGCCCCGTGTAGAAGTCAAACAAGGGGGGTGTGGGATTCCATCCCCTCTGGGTGCTTTTCCAGGCTCTCATCACCGAGGACTGAGTTTGGCAGGGGCCCCCAGAGAAGGAAAATGAGAAACGGACCACTTGCTCTGCAATCCATACTCCTAAGGGGAATAGAGGGAGTGCGTCCTCTGTGTGTCCGATGCCCTGTGTCTTCTGGGCGAGGCTTTCCTTTGGAGCTGAGAAACTGAAGCTCACATTAACCTAAGCGGCTAAGACGCTCCGTGTGTGTGTGTGTGTTTTGGGGGGTGGGGGAGGGTCCTCTTTGGTCCAGAGCCGAGGTCTCTGCACTTCCAGCCCAGTTCCCCACGCCAGCCCTGATGGGCACGGAGTCTCTTTGTCCAAGGCAGACAAAGGAAGACAGAGCCAGAATGAAGTCAACAACTTTTATTACAGCTCACATATTTCATAGAAAAAGGAATGTAGCGTCAGGTCCGGTTGTATGAAAAACGGTAAAATGCAGGTTCGTCCTGGTTGCTCTGTTGACACCCGGGGCAGGCTCTCCGCGACATCAGGCACAGCAGCTGCACTTGTCCGAGGCCCCTTTGCAGACGCAGCCCTGGGCACACTTGGCGCAGCCCACGGGGCAGCAGGAGCAGCAGCCTGGGGAAGCGAGGGCAGCGTGCGGTCGGACCACGCGTTGTCCGGAGCCACCCTTCCCAGCAGCAGGCCTGGCCCCAGCTGCCCTCAGGCCCAGACCCTGAGTTTAGGATGGTGTCCTCTGTCCTGAGATCATTGCTCTCAGACACTAGGTTCAGGTTGCCTGCCCCATCTGTGCCCAGGACAGGGCACAGAGCCTTGGAGAGACAGTGAGCAGGGCCTCTGGGGACGAGAGAAAGCCAGCGCCCAGCACCGTCAGTGATGTGAGCAAAGTCCTCAGGATCAAAGTGGAGGCAAAGCCCTGACAGAGCAGCTCCCGCTCGGGATAGGGAAGCTCTGGGCTGCTTCGACAGGAAGGGGCTGCCCCAGGTCCGAGAAACCACACACGGTCACTAGTTCATGTCCCTAAAGTGCTTCAGTCCCTGAGAGGATTCAGAAGCGTGACTCAGGAGGCAGGAGGACTAGTTCTACTGACAGGTCTGAGGTTGTTTGTTAATGACCCGTCTGGGCCTCAGTCTCCCTGTTCTCTAGTGCGCGCCTGGGTCTCGGTCATCTGGAAGGGGATTCCAGCTCTGATTGTGAATCCCTTCCTGGTGAGGTGGGGTGGTGGTGGTGGGGGTTACCGGGAAGTTTGGTCACTGTCCTGCTCCTGCCTGCTGAGCTCTGGGCTCCCTGCTCGCACTCAGCCCAGACCCCGCATTCCCAGAGAAGGCCCCGCACACTCACTCTTCTTGCAGGAGGTGCATCTGCAGGCTTTGCAGGTGCAGGAGCCAGCGCAGCTGCAGGAGCCGCCTGCCAGGAAGGGAAAGGCCCGCGGTGAGCAGGGAGAGGGATGCAGGAGCTAGAGCAGACGGTCAGCAATGCCTCCCTGAGCCCTCCTCCTCTGTCAGGACCCAGCCCTGGGAGCTCGTGTCCACTCAGGCGGATAGAGAAGCCCCAGCTCCTCTCTTCTGGTCCAAGGAGAGTAGGTCCCCTCCTGATGGACTCCACAGGGAAGGTCCCAGGCTCCAGACCCAGCCCAGGCTGACTGGGGCTGGGGGCCAGGGCCCATGGCCTGAACCCGAAAGAGGCAATGTCCCCTCCTCCCATCAAGTCCTGGCAGCTCCGAGGCCTCCTCCAAACACTGGGTCCCGGTCTAGCAGTCCCCTGACCAGCTGGGTGACCTCAAGAAGGACAGCCTGGAGCCTCCGTGCCCTCAGTGTTAACGGAGAGGCAAAGGGAGACTGACGTGCTCTCAGGAGCCTGGCAGGCAAGAAAGCCCTGGACCCGTGACAGGAGTCCTCCTGAGCTCCAACTCAAAACCCTCCCTTCTCGTCCTGTGCCTGCGAAGGGGGGCATCCTAAGGCTCAAAGCCAGGGTTCCCTTACCAGTGGGGCAGGAGCACTTGGGGTCCATCTGGAGGAGGAGTGAGGCCCGAGGTCCAAAGCAAGGGGCGAAGCGGCTTCACTGGTCCGGTCGGGGGCGTGTGGGAGCCAGGAGCCCGTGGGCTCAGTTATAGGCCGAGGAGGCGGCCCGGGCGCAGAGGCCCCGCCCCCGCCTTGCACCCGCCCCGCGGATCCGCGCCCGCGCCCGCGCCCGCGCTGCCCGCGGCGCCCTGGGCCGGGCTGTGAGCAACACGCGGGGCCGAGCGCACGATTCCACTTCGGTGCCGGCTGGAGCGGAGGAAGCGGGTGCCGTGCGGTAAGCGGTGTCCCAGCCCCCGGCCGCCCCTTCGCGATGTGGCCGACGGGAGCAGCCCCCCTGTTGCCGGGTTGTGCAGGAATCCAGCTCCCGCGTCCTCCGGTCTTCCCCGCCCCAGGCCGCGCGCCGCCGGCCTCCGGGTCGCCGTTTCCTGCAGCCTGAGAACAGCCCCCGCCTCCCGCTCGTGTCCCTGGCTTGGCCGGAGCCGGGGAGCGGTGTCAGAGACCGCAGGCGCATGTGACCCTCACCGCCGTTTCGCCCACCCCGTGTGTCCCCAGGCGTTGGCAGCCCCGGTCCCCACCACGGTCCTTTGGAAGCACTTTTCCGGTACCGTCTCCTGTAACCGCCCCGCGATGAACATTGCCTTCGGCCGCTAGTCGTCACTTGTGTTTTCCTTTCCTGGAGGGATCATGGCGCATTTCTCCGGGGGCTCCTTTGCCTAAACTTTGCAGGGGCGCTCCTCACCGTGGCCGGTCCACCCCACGCCAGGGTGGAGGTTCCCTGATCATGGGATGCTCCCCAGGGAAGGCATCACTGTAGGCGATAGGCAGACCTGGCATGAAATAACAAAGCGACACAAGTGGAGAGTTCCCTTTGGGTAGTCCTGACGATTACACACCATGGAGTCCATGCCAAGCCTTGTTAATCACTTTTGCTCTTTGAATTGTCACACCAACCCGGAAGGGAGCTAGTAGTCAGCAGCCCGTTTCCCAAAGGCCAAACTACCTACAGTACGAGGAGGCTACAGTAAAGGCAGGCACACAGTGCTGGGGAGTGGTGCCCTGCTTCTGTGGTCTTGTGGCTTCGCAGCTGAAAGAGAGAGTCAGTGAGAAAGCTCCCCTTTGGCCCAGAGCTGTGTCTTCAGCCCGTCTCTACCGTGTCCAGCTGAATCCTGGGGGGGGACCGAAGTGACAGAATAGGAATGTATTTATGCTTTTGTGGCTTCCTTCTGACTCTCTCCTTCAGCAGTGTTCAAGAGGTTTCTTTTGGTACAACGTATTTCAGAAAACCCCTGAAAAGAAAATGGTAGGGAAATCCTGGTGCAGGTGACAGCAGAGATGGCAGGATCCTTCTGCATCTGTTAGGAGGACACCGACTGTCTTGCTCACGGCTTTCTATCTGTGGTGTCAATGGCTCCTTGCGTGAAGGGAGGATAACCCCCTCCGGGGAAGTGGTCCCATGCTCACAGGGTTGATGAGGACGACCCAGAACACAGAGCTAAACACACCATCCTTGCTTGCGTGTCTGGAAGGAGAACAATGTCTCCTAGGCTAATGATAACAAATAAATAAATAAATAGGTGATATGATCGATTACTCCCTGAGTGCCCAGTATATTCTGACATTCTTTGCACGGATTCAGTTCTTTCATCCCGAGAGCCAGACACTATTTTTTTGCCCTTTAGAGCAGCGGAGACTGAGCCACAGCGAGGTTATGTCCCATGGCTATCTGTGGCACAGATGGGACTGGCCCTCCTGCAGGCTGACTGCAGCCCCCCGCCCAATCGGACAGCATTTCATGCCATGAAAGGTGAGGACACTGAACACCTGGCCCAGAGGCAGCAGTGGGAAAGCACTGAGCAGCTGGCAGTCAGAACCCTCTGCACAGCTCTGTGACCTCTCTGGGCTTCAGCCTCCCACCTCTGCAGCCAGGAGCACAGCTGGACTGTCTCCGAAGACCCTTGCGGCCCTGAAAAAGGAGAGGCCGGATTCAGCCTCCAGTGATGTCATAACCGGCACCATGTGGCCGGGAGGTGAGACAGCTGTAGTGTAGGTTTGGTCCTTTGAGTCTAGGCTGTGTGCCCTTGGGTAAGTTGCTCAACCTCTCTGGAATTGGCACCGTCGCTCCAGACCATGCAGGTTCACTGAGTGTGTCCAAATGCTGTGGCGGTGACTCGTTCCATGGGGCTTGTTGGAGGAGATCCCCACGCCCTCTGGCACTGGGTAAGCAAGGTTCCTATCCATCTCTGCCCTCACCATGAGCTTGCTTGCAAAGCAGGGAGCCTTTCTCCAGGAGCTTGTTGGGAGCTAAAGGATTCTCCGTGCACAGATGTCAGTGTGGAGATAGCGATCAGAAAGGACACCGTTCGGGAAGCCCGAGCTAGGAGCCAGGCCACTGTCTCGCTTATTCCCCCTCTTGGAAATTAATCTTTTCTGTAGAAAGGAGGAAATGACATCTCAGAGAGTATCAGTGACTTGCCAGGTCAGGAAGTGGCACGGTGGCTGTGAACCCGGGTGCCTGACACCAGCACCCACGCACGCAGCACGGGCCGGCTCCCGAAATGCCCTCTTCACACAGGGCACCTGTGGCCGATCTTGGTCCTGACTTCTGAGCCTCTTGTCTCCTCTTTCTCTTGGAGTGCCCATGAAATAGGAATTCCCTCCCCAGACCGCCAGGGGGCCCAGCACCTGAACTATATCACCTGTCCCCTCAGCACACACGTCTTGCTAATAAACACCACCAGGCCCTCCGCACTGCAGCACCACCATCACTCTGCAGCGGAACACGTGAAGTCCTCCTTCTGAAACCAAGTCTCCGGGAAACGGCTGGGAAATGCCCACCAGACAAATCCAAGTCACTTTCGGGGTGTCAGGTAGCCACGGGCTGGATTTTGAGGGAAGGGACGATGTCAGGCTGATCTAGGGAGGCACTGGCGAAGATTCAGGGCCAAGCCCCTGCAGGGAGCCGTCAGGGGTGGCGAGTGTCCTGTCCGTAGCCCTGGGCGAGCCAAGACTGATGTTGCGTGTGGGGAGGCAGGGGGCAGAGCTGCTCCAGGCGTGTGTGGTCCACACAGTGGGGCATGTGTGAAGTGTTCCCGGGACTCAAGCACACACTTCAATGTATGTGCAGCCTATGAGAGCCTCTAATTTTCAGAATTGCTCCTCCACGTGTTAAGGTGATTTTACGTGTTGAAGGGAAAAATGGGTTTCCCATATCGTGTCCTTTTACATTTTTTTCTTAGCGATTCTTTTTACTGACCAGGGTGAAAACTGTGGCAGAAAATACAAATAGGTCTTTCCAGGGTGTGTTAGACGCAAGCCCCGTGTAGAAGTCAAACAAGGGGGGTGTGGGATTCCATCCCCTCTGGGTGCTTTTCCAGGCTCTCATCACCGAGGACTGAGTTTGGCAGGGGCCCCCAGAGAAGGAAAATGAGAAACGGACCACTTGCTCTGCAATCCATACTCCTAAGGGGAATAGAGGGAGTGCGTCCTCTGTGTGTCCGATGCCCTGTGTCTTCTGGGCGAGGCTTTCCTTTGGAGCTGAGAAACTGAAGCTCACATTAACCTAAGCGGCTAAGACGCTCCGTGTGTGTGTGTGTGTTTTGGGGGGTGGGGGAGGGTCCTCTTTGGTCCAGAGCCGAGGTCTCTGCACTTCCAGCCCAGTTCCCCACGCCAGCCCTGATGGGCACGGAGTCTCTTTGTCCAAGGCAGACAAAGGAAGACAGAGCCAGAATGAAGTCAACAACTTTTATTACAGCTCACATATTTCATAGAAAAAGGAATGTAGCGTCAGGTCCGGTTGTATGAAAAACGGTAAAATGCAGGTTCGTCCTGGTTGCTCTGTTGACACCCGGGGCAGGCTCTCCGCGACATCAGGCACAGCAGCTGCACTTGTCCGAGGCCCCTTTGCAGACGCAGCCCTGGGCACACTTGGCGCAGCCCACGGGGCAGCAGGAGCAGCAGCCTGGGGAAGCGAGGGCAGCGTGCGGTCGGACCACGCGTTGTCCGGAGCCACCCTTCCCAGCAGCAGGCCTGGCCCCAGCTGCCCTCAGGCCCAGACCCTGAGTTTAGGATGGTGTCCTCTGTCCTGAGATCATTGCTCTCAGACACTAGGTTCAGGTTGCCTGCCCCATCTGTGCCCAGGACAGGGCACAGAGCCTTGGAGAGACAGTGAGCAGGGCCTCTGGGGACGAGAGAAAGCCAGCGCCCAGCACCGTCAGTGATGTGAGCAAAGTCCTCAGGATCAAAGTGGAGGCAAAGCCCTGACAGAGCAGCTCCCGCTCGGGATAGGGAAGCTCTGGGCTGCTTCGACAGGAAGGGGCTGCCCCAGGTCCGAGAAACCACACACGGTCACTAGTTCATGTCCCTAAAGTGCTTCAGTCCCTGAGAGGATTCAGAAGCGTGACTCAGGAGGCAGGAGGACTAGTTCTACTGACAGGTCTGAGGTTGTTTGTTAATGACCCGTCTGGGCCTCAGTCTCCCTGTTCTCTAGTGCGCGCCTGGGTCTCGGTCATCTGGAAGGGGATTCCAGCTCTGATTGTGAATCCCTTCCTGGTGAGGTGGGGTGGTGGTGGTGGGGGTTACCGGGAAGTTTGGTCACTGTCCTGCTCCTGCCTGCTGAGCTCTGGGCTCCCTGCTCGCACTCAGCCCAGACCCCGCATTCCCAGAGAAGGCCCCGCACACTCACTCTTCTTGCAGGAGGTGCATCTGCAGGCTTTGCAGGTGCAGGAGCCAGCGCAGCTGCAGGAGCCGCCTGCCAGGAAGGGAAAGGCCCGCGGTGAGCAGGGAGAGGGATGCAGGAGCTAGAGCAGACGGTCAGCAATGCCTCCCTGAGCCCTCCTCCTCTGTCAGGACCCAGCCCTGGGAGCTCGTGTCCACTCAGGCGGATAGAGAAGCCCCAGCTCCTCTCTTCTGGTCCAAGGAGAGTAGGTCCCCTCCTGATGGACTCCACAGGGAAGGTCCCAGGCTCCAGACCCAGCCCAGGCTGACTGGGGCTGGGGGCCAGGGCCCATGGCCTGAACCCGAAAGAGGCAATGTCCCCTCCTCCCATCAAGTCCTGGCAGCTCCGAGGCCTCCTCCAAACACTGGGTCCCGGTCTAGCAGTCCCCTGACCAGCTGGGTGACCTCAAGAAGGACAGCCTGGAGCCTCCGTGCCCTCAGTGTTAACGGAGAGGCAAAGGGAGACTGACGTGCTCTCAGGAGCCTGGCAGGCAAGAAAGCCCTGGACCCGTGACAGGAGTCCTCCTGAGCTCCAACTCAAAACCCTCCCTTCTCGTCCTGTGCCTGCGAAGGGGGGCATCCTAAGGCTCAAAGCCAGGGTTCCCTTACCAGTGGGGCAGGAGCACTTGGGGTCCATCTGGAGGAGGAGTGAGGCCCGAGGTCCAAAGCAAGGGGCGAAGCGGCTTCACTGGTCCGGTCGGGGGCGTGTGGGAGCCAGGAGCCCGTGGGCTCAGTTATAGGCCGAGGAGGCGGCCCGGGCGCAGAGGCCCCGCCCCCGCCTTGCACCCGCCCCGCGGATCCGCGCCCGCGCCCGCGCCCGCGCTGCCCGCGGCGCCCTGGGCCGGGCTGTGAGCAACACGCGGGGCCGAGCGCACGATTCCACTTCGGTGCCGGCTGGAGCGGAGGAAGCGGGTGCCGTGCGGTAAGCGGTGTCCCAGCCCCCGGCCGCCCCTTCGCGATGTGGCCGACGGGAGCAGCCCCCCTGTTGCCGGGTTGTGCAGGAATCCAGCTCCCGCGTCCTCCGGTCTTCCCCGCCCCAGGCCGCGCGCCGCCGGCCTCCGGGTCGCCGTTTCCTGCAGCCTGAGAACAGCCCCCGCCTCCCGCTCGTGTCCCTGGCTTGGCCGGAGCCGGGGAGCGGTGTCAGAGACCGCAGGCGCATGTGACCCTCACCGCCGTTTCGCCCACCCCGTGTGTCCCCAGGCGTTGGCAGCCCCGGTCCCCACCACGGTCCTTTGGAAGCACTTTTCCGGTACCGTCTCCTGTAACCGCCCCGCGATGAACATTGCCTTCGGCCGCTAGTCGTCACTTGTGTTTTCCTTTCCTGGAGGGATCATGGCGCATTTCTCCGGGGGCTCCTTTGCCTAAACTTTGCAGGGGCGCTCCTCACCGTGGCCGGTCCACCCCACGCCAGGGTGGAGGTTCCCTGATCATGGGATGCTCCCCAGGGAAGGCATCACTGTAGGCGATAGGCAGACCTGGCATGAAATAACAAAGCGACACAAGTGGAGAGTTCCCTTTGGGTAGTCCTGACGATTACACACCATGGAGTCCATGCCAAGCCTTGTTAATCACTTTTGCTCTTTGAATTGTCACACCAACCCGGAAGGGAGCTAGTAGTCAGCAGCCCGTTTCCCAAAGGCCAAACTACCTACAGTACGAGGAGGCTACAGTAAAGGCAGGCACACAGTGCTGGGGAGTGGTGCCCTGCTTCTGTGGTCTTGTGGCTTCGCAGCTGAAAGAGAGAGTCAGTGAGAAAGCTCCCCTTTGGCCCAGAGCTGTGTCTTCAGCCCGTCTCTACCGTGTCCAGCTGAATCCTGGGGGGGGACCGAAGTGACAGAATAGGAATGTATTTATGCTTTTGTGGCTTCCTTCTGACTCTCTCCTTCAGCAGTGTTCAAGAGGTTTCTTTTGGTACAACGTATTTCAGAAAACCCCTGAAAAGAAAATGGTAGGGAAATCCTGGTGCAGGTGACAGCAGAGATGGCAGGATCCTTCTGCATCTGTTAGGAGGACACCGACTGTCTTGCTCACGGCTTTCTATCTGTGGTGTCAATGGCTCCTTGCGTGAAGGGAGGATAACCCCCTCCGGGGAAGTGGTCCCATGCTCACAGGGTTGATGAGGACGACCCAGAACACAGAGCTAAACACACCATCCTTGCTTGCGTGTCTGGAAGGAGAACAATGTCTCCTAGGCTAATGATAACAAATAAATAAATAAATAGGTGATATGATCGATTACTCCCTGAGTGCCCAGTATATTCTGACATTCTTTGCACGGATTCAGTTCTTTCATCCCGAGAGCCAGACACTATTTTTTTGCCCTTTAGAGCAGCGGAGACTGAGCCACAGCGAGGTTATGTCCCATGGCTATCTGTGGCACAGATGGGACTGGCCCTCCTGCAGGCTGACTGCAGCCCCCCGCCCAATCGGACAGCATTTCATGCCATGAAAGGTGAGGACACTGAACACCTGGCCCAGAGGCAGCAGTGGGAAAGCACTGAGCAGCTGGCAGTCAGAACCCTCTGCACAGCTCTGTGACCTCTCTGGGCTTCAGCCTCCCACCTCTGCAGCCAGGAGCACAGCTGGACTGTCTCCGAAGACCCTTGCGGCCCTGAAAAAGGAGAGGCCGGATTCAGCCTCCAGTGATGTCATAACCGGCACCATGTGGCCGGGAGGTGAGACAGCTGTAGTGTAGGTTTGGTCCTTTGAGTCTAGGCTGTGTGCCCTTGGGTAAGTTGCTCAACCTCTCTGGAATTGGCACCGTCGCTCCAGACCATGCAGGTTCACTGAGTGTGTCCAAATGCTGTGGCGGTGACTCGTTCCATGGGGCTTGTTGGAGGAGATCCCCACGCCCTCTGGCACTGGGTAAGCAAGGTTCCTATCCATCTCTGCCCTCACCATGAGCTTGCTTGCAAAGCAGGGAGCCTTTCTCCAGGAGCTTGTTGGGAGCTAAAGGATTCTCCGTGCACAGATGTCAGTGTGGAGATAGCGATCAGAAAGGACACCGTTCGGGAAGCCCGAGCTAGGAGCCAGGCCACTGTCTCGCTTATTCCCCCTCTTGGAAATTAATCTTTTCTGTAGAAAGGAGGAAATGACATCTCAGAGAGTATCAGTGACTTGCCAGGTCAGGAAGTGGCACGGTGGCTGTGAACCCGGGTGCCTGACACCAGCACCCACGCACGCAGCACGGGCCGGCTCCCGAAATGCCCTCTTCACACAGGGCACCTGTGGCCGATCTTGGTCCTGACTTCTGAGCCTCTTGTCTCCTCTTTCTCTTGGAGTGCCCATGAAATAGGAATTCCCTCCCCAGACCGCCAGGGGGCCCAGCACCTGAACTATATCACCTGTCCCCTCAGCACACACGTCTTGCTAATAAACACCACCAGGCCCTCCGCACTGCAGCACCACCATCACTCTGCAGCGGAACACGTGAAGTCCTCCTTCTGAAACCAAGTCTCCGGGAAACGGCTGGGAAATGCCCACCAGACAAATCCAAGTCACTTTCGGGGTGTCAGGTAGCCACGGGCTGGATTTTGAGGGAAGGGACGATGTCAGGCTGATCTAGGGAGGCACTGGCGAAGATTCAGGGCCAAGCCCCTGCAGGGAGCCGTCAGGGGTGGCGAGTGTCCTGTCCGTAGCCCTGGGCGAGCCAAGACTGATGTTGCGTGTGGGGAGGCAGGGGGCAGAGCTGCTCCAGGCGTGTGTGGTCCACACAGTGGGGCATGTGTGAAGTGTTCCCGGGACTCAAGCACACACTTCAATGTATGTGCAGCCTATGAGAGCCTCTAATTTTCAGAATTGCTCCTCCACGTGTTAAGGTGATTTTACGTGTTGAAGGGAAAAATGGGTTTCCCATATCGTGTCCTTTTACATTTTTTTCTTAGCGATTCTTTTTACTGACCAGGGTGAAAACTGTGGCAGAAAATACAAATAGGTCTTTCCAGGGTGTGTTAGACGCAAGCCCCGTGTAGAAGTCAAACAAGGGGGGTGTGGGATTCCATCCCCTCTGGGTGCTTTTCCAGGCTCTCATCACCGAGGACTGAGTTTGGCAGGGGCCCCCAGAGAAGGAAAATGAGAAACGGACCACTTGCTCTGCAATCCATACTCCTAAGGGGAATAGAGGGAGTGCGTCCTCTGTGTGTCCGATGCCCTGTGTCTTCTGGGCGAGGCTTTCCTTTGGAGCTGAGAAACTGAAGCTCACATTAACCTAAGCGGCTAAGACGCTCCGTGTGTGTGTGTGTGTTTTGGGGGGTGGGGGAGGGTCCTCTTTGGTCCAGAGCCGAGGTCTCTGCACTTCCAGCCCAGTTCCCCACGCCAGCCCTGATGGGCACGGAGTCTCTTTGTCCAAGGCAGACAAAGGAAGACAGAGCCAGAATGAAGTCAACAACTTTTATTACAGCTCACATATTTCATAGAAAAAGGAATGTAGCGTCAGGTCCGGTTGTATGAAAAACGGTAAAATGCAGGTTCGTCCTGGTTGCTCTGTTGACACCCGGGGCAGGCTCTCCGCGACATCAGGCACAGCAGCTGCACTTGTCCGAGGCCCCTTTGCAGACGCAGCCCTGGGCACACTTGGCGCAGCCCACGGGGCAGCAGGAGCAGCAGCCTGGGGAAGCGAGGGCAGCGTGCGGTCGGACCACGCGTTGTCCGGAGCCACCCTTCCCAGCAGCAGGCCTGGCCCCAGCTGCCCTCAGGCCCAGACCCTGAGTTTAGGATGGTGTCCTCTGTCCTGAGATCATTGCTCTCAGACACTAGGTTCAGGTTGCCTGCCCCATCTGTGCCCAGGACAGGGCACAGAGCCTTGGAGAGACAGTGAGCAGGGCCTCTGGGGACGAGAGAAAGCCAGCGCCCAGCACCGTCAGTGATGTGAGCAAAGTCCTCAGGATCAAAGTGGAGGCAAAGCCCTGACAGAGCAGCTCCCGCTCGGGATAGGGAAGCTCTGGGCTGCTTCGACAGGAAGGGGCTGCCCCAGGTCCGAGAAACCACACACGGTCACTAGTTCATGTCCCTAAAGTGCTTCAGTCCCTGAGAGGATTCAGAAGCGTGACTCAGGAGGCAGGAGGACTAGTTCTACTGACAGGTCTGAGGTTGTTTGTTAATGACCCGTCTGGGCCTCAGTCTCCCTGTTCTCTAGTGCGCGCCTGGGTCTCGGTCATCTGGAAGGGGATTCCAGCTCTGATTGTGAATCCCTTCCTGGTGAGGTGGGGTGGTGGTGGTGGGGGTTACCGGGAAGTTTGGTCACTGTCCTGCTCCTGCCTGCTGAGCTCTGGGCTCCCTGCTCGCACTCAGCCCAGACCCCGCATTCCCAGAGAAGGCCCCGCACACTCACTCTTCTTGCAGGAGGTGCATCTGCAGGCTTTGCAGGTGCAGGAGCCAGCGCAGCTGCAGGAGCCGCCTGCCAGGAAGGGAAAGGCCCGCGGTGAGCAGGGAGAGGGATGCAGGAGCTAGAGCAGACGGTCAGCAATGCCTCCCTGAGCCCTCCTCCTCTGTCAGGACCCAGCCCTGGGAGCTCGTGTCCACTCAGGCGGATAGAGAAGCCCCAGCTCCTCTCTTCTGGTCCAAGGAGAGTAGGTCCCCTCCTGATGGACTCCACAGGGAAGGTCCCAGGCTCCAGACCCAGCCCAGGCTGACTGGGGCTGGGGGCCAGGGCCCATGGCCTGAACCCGAAAGAGGCAATGTCCCCTCCTCCCATCAAGTCCTGGCAGCTCCGAGGCCTCCTCCAAACACTGGGTCCCGGTCTAGCAGTCCCCTGACCAGCTGGGTGACCTCAAGAAGGACAGCCTGGAGCCTCCGTGCCCTCAGTGTTAACGGAGAGGCAAAGGGAGACTGACGTGCTCTCAGGAGCCTGGCAGGCAAGAAAGCCCTGGACCCGTGACAGGAGTCCTCCTGAGCTCCAACTCAAAACCCTCCCTTCTCGTCCTGTGCCTGCGAAGGGGGGCATCCTAAGGCTCAAAGCCAGGGTTCCCTTACCAGTGGGGCAGGAGCACTTGGGGTCCATCTGGAGGAGGAGTGAGGCCCGAGGTCCAAAGCAAGGGGCGAAGCGGCTTCACTGGTCCGGTCGGGGGCGTGTGGGAGCCAGGAGCCCGTGGGCTCAGTTATAGGCCGAGGAGGCGGCCCGGGCGCAGAGGCCCCGCCCCCGCCTTGCACCCGCCCCGCGGATCCGCGCCCGCGCCCGCGCCCGCGCTGCCCGCGGCGCCCTGGGCCGGGCTGTGAGCAACACGCGGGGCCGAGCGCACGATTCCACTTCGGTGCCGGCTGGAGCGGAGGAAGCGGGTGCCGTGCGGTAAGCGGTGTCCCAGCCCCCGGCCGCCCCTTCGCGATGTGGCCGACGGGAGCAGCCCCCCTGTTGCCGGGTTGTGCAGGAATCCAGCTCCCGCGTCCTCCGGTCTTCCCCGCCCCAGGCCGCGCGCCGCCGGCCTCCGGGTCGCCGTTTCCTGCAGCCTGAGAACAGCCCCCGCCTCCCGCTCGTGTCCCTGGCTTGGCCGGAGCCGGGGAGCGGTGTCAGAGACCGCAGGCGCATGTGACCCTCACCGCCGTTTCGCCCACCCCGTGTGTCCCCAGGCGTTGGCAGCCCCGGTCCCCACCACGGTCCTTTGGAAGCACTTTTCCGGTACCGTCTCCTGTAACCGCCCCGCGATGAACATTGCCTTCGGCCGCTAGTCGTCACTTGTGTTTTCCTTTCCTGGAGGGATCATGGCGCATTTCTCCGGGGGCTCCTTTGCCTAAACTTTGCAGGGGCGCTCCTCACCGTGGCCGGTCCACCCCACGCCAGGGTGGAGGTTCCCTGATCATGGGATGCTCCCCAGGGAAGGCATCACTGTAGGCGATAGGCAGACCTGGCATGAAATAACAAAGCGACACAAGTGGAGAGTTCCCTTTGGGTAGTCCTGACGATTACACACCATGGAGTCCATGCCAAGCCTTGTTAATCACTTTTGCTCTTTGAATTGTCACACCAACCCGGAAGGGAGCTAGTAGTCAGCAGCCCGTTTCCCAAAGGCCAAACTACCTACAGTACGAGGAGGCTACAGTAAAGGCAGGCACACAGTGCTGGGGAGTGGTGCCCTGCTTCTGTGGTCTTGTGGCTTCGCAGCTGAAAGAGAGAGTCAGTGAGAAAGCTCCCCTTTGGCCCAGAGCTGTGTCTTCAGCCCGTCTCTACCGTGTCCAGCTGAATCCTGGGGGGGGACCGAAGTGACAGAATAGGAATGTATTTATGCTTTTGTGGCTTCCTTCTGACTCTCTCCTTCAGCAGTGTTCAAGAGGTTTCTTTTGGTACAACGTATTTCAGAAAACCCCTGAAAAGAAAATGGTAGGGAAATCCTGGTGCAGGTGACAGCAGAGATGGCAGGATCCTTCTGCATCTGTTAGGAGGACACCGACTGTCTTGCTCACGGCTTTCTATCTGTGGTGTCAATGGCTCCTTGCGTGAAGGGAGGATAACCCCCTCCGGGGAAGTGGTCCCATGCTCACAGGGTTGATGAGGACGACCCAGAACACAGAGCTAAACACACCATCCTTGCTTGCGTGTCTGGAAGGAGAACAATGTCTCCTAGGCTAATGATAACAAATAAATAAATAAATAGGTGATATGATCGATTACTCCCTGAGTGCCCAGTATATTCTGACATTCTTTGCACGGATTCAGTTCTTTCATCCCGAGAGCCAGACACTATTTTTTTGCCCTTTAGAGCAGCGGAGACTGAGCCACAGCGAGGTTATGTCCCATGGCTATCTGTGGCACAGATGGGACTGGCCCTCCTGCAGGCTGACTGCAGCCCCCCGCCCAATCGGACAGCATTTCATGCCATGAAAGGTGAGGACACTGAACACCTGGCCCAGAGGCAGCAGTGGGAAAGCACTGAGCAGCTGGCAGTCAGAACCCTCTGCACAGCTCTGTGACCTCTCTGGGCTTCAGCCTCCCACCTCTGCAGCCAGGAGCACAGCTGGACTGTCTCCGAAGACCCTTGCGGCCCTGAAAAAGGAGAGGCCGGATTCAGCCTCCAGTGATGTCATAACCGGCACCATGTGGCCGGGAGGTGAGACAGCTGTAGTGTAGGTTTGGTCCTTTGAGTCTAGGCTGTGTGCCCTTGGGTAAGTTGCTCAACCTCTCTGGAATTGGCACCGTCGCTCCAGACCATGCAGGTTCACTGAGTGTGTCCAAATGCTGTGGCGGTGACTCGTTCCATGGGGCTTGTTGGAGGAGATCCCCACGCCCTCTGGCACTGGGTAAGCAAGGTTCCTATCCATCTCTGCCCTCACCATGAGCTTGCTTGCAAAGCAGGGAGCCTTTCTCCAGGAGCTTGTTGGGAGCTAAAGGATTCTCCGTGCACAGATGTCAGTGTGGAGATAGCGATCAGAAAGGACACCGTTCGGGAAGCCCGAGCTAGGAGCCAGGCCACTGTCTCGCTTATTCCCCCTCTTGGAAATTAATCTTTTCTGTAGAAAGGAGGAAATGACATCTCAGAGAGTATCAGTGACTTGCCAGGTCAGGAAGTGGCACGGTGGCTGTGAACCCGGGTGCCTGACACCAGCACCCACGCACGCAGCACGGGCCGGCTCCCGAAATGCCCTCTTCACACAGGGCACCTGTGGCCGATCTTGGTCCTGACTTCTGAGCCTCTTGTCTCCTCTTTCTCTTGGAGTGCCCATGAAATAGGAATTCCCTCCCCAGACCGCCAGGGGGCCCAGCACCTGAACTATATCACCTGTCCCCTCAGCACACACGTCTTGCTAATAAACACCACCAGGCCCTCCGCACTGCAGCACCACCATCACTCTGCAGCGGAACACGTGAAGTCCTCCTTCTGAAACCAAGTCTCCGGGAAACGGCTGGGAAATGCCCACCAGACAAATCCAAGTCACTTTCGGGGTGTCAGGTAGCCACGGGCTGGATTTTGAGGGAAGGGACGATGTCAGGCTGATCTAGGGAGGCACTGGCGAAGATTCAGGGCCAAGCCCCTGCAGGGAGCCGTCAGGGGTGGCGAGTGTCCTGTCCGTAGCCCTGGGCGAGCCAAGACTGATGTTGCGTGTGGGGAGGCAGGGGGCAGAGCTGCTCCAGGCGTGTGTGGTCCACACAGTGGGGCATGTGTGAAGTGTTCCCGGGACTCAAGCACACACTTCAATGTATGTGCAGCCTATGAGAGCCTCTAATTTTCAGAATTGCTCCTCCACGTGTTAAGGTGATTTTACGTGTTGAAGGGAAAAATGGGTTTCCCATATCGTGTCCTTTTACATTTTTTTCTTAGCGATTCTTTTTACTGACCAGGGTGAAAACTGTGGCAGAAAATACAAATAGGTCTTTCCAGGGTGTGTTAGACGCAAGCCCCGTGTAGAAGTCAAACAAGGGGGGTGTGGGATTCCATCCCCTCTGGGTGCTTTTCCAGGCTCTCATCACCGAGGACTGAGTTTGGCAGGGGCCCCCAGAGAAGGAAAATGAGAAACGGACCACTTGCTCTGCAATCCATACTCCTAAGGGGAATAGAGGGAGTGCGTCCTCTGTGTGTCCGATGCCCTGTGTCTTCTGGGCGAGGCTTTCCTTTGGAGCTGAGAAACTGAAGCTCACATTAACCTAAGCGGCTAAGACGCTCCGTGTGTGTGTGTGTGTTTTGGGGGGTGGGGGAGGGTCCTCTTTGGTCCAGAGCCGAGGTCTCTGCACTTCCAGCCCAGTTCCCCACGCCAGCCCTGATGGGCACGGAGTCTCTTTGTCCAAGACAGACAAAGGAAGACAGAGCCAGAATGAAGTCAACAACTTTTATTACAGCTCACATATTTCATAGAAAAAGGAATGTAGCGTCAGGTCCGGTTGTATGAAAAACGGTAAAATGCAGGTTCGTCCTGGTTGCTCTGTTGACACCCGGGGCAGGCTCTCCGCGACATCAGGCACAGCAGCTGCACTTGTCCGAGGCCCCTTTGCAGACGCAGCCCTGGGCACACTTGGCGCAGCCCACGGGGCAGCAGGAGCAGCAGCCTGGGGAAGCGAGGGCAGCGTGCGGTCGGACCACGCGTTGTCCGGAGCCACCCTTCCCAGCAGCAGGCCTGGCCCCAGCTGCCCTCAGGCCCAGACCCTGAGTTTAGGATGGTGTCCTCTGTCCTGAGATCATTGCTCTCAGACACTAGGTTCAGGTTGCCTGCCCCATCTGTGCCCAGGACAGGGCACAGAGCCTTGGAGAGACAGTGAGCAGGGCCTCTGGGGACGAGAGAAAGCCAGCGCCCAGCACCGTCAGTGATGTGAGCAAAGTCCTCAGGATCAAAGTGGAGGCAAAGCCCTGACAGAGCAGCTCCCGCTCGGGATAGGGAAGCTCTGGGCTGCTTCGACAGGAAGGGGCTGCCCCAGGTCCGAGAAACCACACACGGTCACTAGTTCATGTCCCTAAAGTGCTTCAGTCCCTGAGAGGATTCAGAAGCGTGACTCAGGAGGCAGGAGGACTAGTTCTACTGACAGGTCTGAGGTTGTTTGTTAATGACCCGTCTGGGCCTCAGTCTCCCTGTTCTCTAGTGCGCACTTGGGTCTCGGTCATCTGGAAGGTGATTCCAGCTCTGATTGTGAATCCCTTCCTGGTGGGGGGTGGGGGGTGGGGGGGTGGTGGGGGTTACCGGGAAGTTTGGTCACTGTCCTGCTCCTGCCTGCTGAGCTCTGGGCTCCCTGCTCGCACTCAGCCCAGACCCCGCATTCCCAGAGAAGGCCCCGCACACTCACTCTTCTTGCAGGAGGTGCATCTGCAGGCTTTGCAGGTGCAGGAGCCAGCGCAGCTGCAGGAGCCGCCTGCCAGGAAGGGAAAGGCCCGCGGTGAGCAGGGAGAGGGATGCAGGAGCTAGAGCAGACGGTCAGCAATGCCTCCCTGAGCCCTCCTCCTCTGTCAGGACCCAGCCCTGGGAGCTCGTGTCCACTCAGGCGGATAGAGAAGCCCCAGCTCCTCTCTTCTGGTCCAAGGAGAGTAGGTCCCCTCCTGATGGACTCCACAGGGAAGGTCCCAGGCTCCAGACCCAGCCCAGGCTGACTGGGGCTGGGGGCCAGGGCCCATGGCCTGAACCCGAAAGAGGCAATGTCCCCTCCTCCCATCAAGTCCTGGCAGCTCCGAGGCCTCCTCCAAACACTGGGTCCCGGTCTAGCAGTCCCCTGACCAGCTGGGTGACCTCAAGAAGGACAGCCTGGAGCCTCCGTGCCCTCAGTGTTAACGGAGAGGCAAAGGGAGACTGACGTGCTCTCAGGAGCCTGGCAGGCAAGAAAGCCCTGGACCCGTGACAGGAGTCCTCCTGAGCTCCAACTCAAAACCCTCCCTTCTCGTCCTGTGCCTGCGAAGGGGGGCATCCTAAGGCTCAAAGCCAGGGTTCCCTTACCAGTGGGGCAGGAGCACTTGGGGTCCATCTGGAGGAGGAGTGAGGCCCGAGGTCCAAAGCAAGGGGCGAAGCGGCTTCACTGGTCCGGTCGGGGGCGTGTGGGAGCCAGGAGCCCGTGGGCTCAGTTATAGGCCGAGGAGGCGGCCCGGGCGCAGAGGCCCCGCCCCCGCCTTGCACCCGCCCCGCGGATCCGCGCCCGCGCCCGCGCCCGCGCTGCCCGCTGCGCCCTGGGCCGGGCTGTGAGCAACACGCGGGGCCGAGCGCACGATTCCACTTCGGTGCCGGCTGGAGCGGAGGAAGCGGGTGCCGTGCGGTAAGCGGTGTCCCAGCCCCCTGGCCGCCCCTTCGCGATGTGGCCGACGGGAGCAGCCCCCCTGTTGCCGGGTTGTGCAGGAATCCAGCTCCCGCGTCCTCCGGTCTTCCCCGCCCCAGGCCGCGCGCCGCCGGCCTCCGGGTCGCCGTTTCCTGCAGCCTGAGAACAGCCCCCGCCTCCCGCTCGTGTCCCTGGCTTGGCCGGAGCCGGGGAGCGGTGTCAGAGACCGCAGGCGCATGTGACCCTCACCGCCGTTTCGCCCACCCCGTGTGTCCCCAGGCGTTGGCAGCCCCGGTCTCCACCACGGTCCTTTGGAAGCACTTTTCCGGTACCGTCTCCTGTAACCGCCCCGCGATGAACATTGCCTTCGGCCGCTAGTCGTCACTTGTGTTTTCCTTTCCTGGAGGGATCATGGCGCATTTCTCCGGGGGCTCCTTTGCCTAAACTTTGCAGGGGCGCTCCTCACCGTGGCCGGTCCACCCCACGCCAGGGTGGAGGTTCCCTGATCATGGGATGCTCCCCAGGGAAGGCATCACTGTAGGCGATAGGCAGACCTGGCATGAAATAACAAAGCGACACAAGTGGAGAGTTCCCTTTGGGTAGTCCTGACGATTACACACCATGGAGTCCATGCCAAGCCTTGTTAATCACTTTTGCTCTTTGAATTGTCACACCAACCCGGAAGGGAGCTAGTAGTCAGCAGCCCGTTTCCCAAAGGCCAAACTACCTACAGTACGAGGAGGCTACAGTAAAGGCAGGCACACAGTGCTGGGGAGTGGTGCCCTGCTTCTGTGGTCTTGTGGCTTCGCAGCTGAAAGAGAGAGTCAGTGAGAAAGCTCCCCTTTGGCCCAGAGCTGTGTCTTCAGCCCGTCTCTACCGTGTCCAGCTGAATCCTGGGGGGGGGACCGAAGTGACAGAATAGGAATGTATTTATGCTTTTGTGGCTTCCTTCTGACTCTCTCCTTCAGCAGTGTTCAAGAGGTTTCTTTTGGTACAACGTATTTCAGAAAACCCCTGAAAAGAAAATGGTAGGGAAATCCTGGTGCAGGTGACAGCAGAGATGGCAGGATCCTTCTGCATCTGTTAGGAGGACACCGACTGTCTTGCTCACGGCTTTCTATCTGTAGTGTCAATGGCTCCTTGCGTGAAGGGAGGATAACCCCCTCCGGGGAAGTGGTCCCATGCTCACAGGGTTGATGAGGACGACCCAGAACACAGAGCTAAACACACCATCCTTGCTTGCGTGTCTGGAAGGAGAACAATGTCTCCTAGGCTAATGATAACAAATAAATAAATAAATAGGTGATATGATCGATTACTCCCTGAGTGCCCAGTATATTCTGACATTCTTTGCACGGATTCAGTTCTTTCATCCCGAGAGCCAGACACTATTTTTTTGCCCTTTAGAGCAGCGGAGACTGAGCCACAGCGAGGTTATGTCCCATGGCTATCTGTGGCACAGATGGGACTGGCCCTCCTGCAGGCTGACTGCAGCCCCCCGCCCAATCGGACAGCATGTCATGCCATGAAAGGTGAGGACACTGAACACCTGGCCCAGAGGCAGCAGTGGGAAAGCACTGAGCAGCTGGCAGTCAGAACCCTCTGCACAGCTCTGTGACCTCTCTGGGCTTCAGCCTCCCACCTCTGCAGCCAGGAGCACAGCTGGACTGTCTCCGAAGACCCTTGCGGCCCTGAAAAAGGAGAGGCCGGATTCAGCCTCCAGTGATGTCATAACCGGCACCATGTGGCCGGGAGGTGAGACAGCTGTAGTGTAGGTTTGGTCCTTTGAGTCTAGGCTGTGTGCCCTTGGGTAAGTTGCTCAACCTCTCTGGAATTGGCACCGTCGCTCCAGACCATGCAGGTTCACTGAGTGTGTCCAAATGCTGTGGCGGTGACTCGTTCCATGGGGCTTGTTGGAGGAGATCCCCACGCCCTCTGGCACTGGGTAAGCAAGGTTCCTATCCATCTCTGCCCTCACCATGAGCTTGCTTGCAAAGCAGGGAGCCTTTCTCCAGGAGCTTGTTGGGAGCTAAAGGATTCTCCGTGCACAGATGTCAGTGTGGAGATAGCGATCAGAAAGGACACCGTTCGGGAAGCCCGAGCTAGGAGCCAGGCCACTGTCTCGCTTATTCCCCCTCTTGGAAATTAATCTTTTCTGTAGAAAGGAGGAAATGACATCTCAGAGAGTATCAGTGACTTGCCAGGTCAGGAAGTGGCACGGTGGCTGTGAACCCGGGTGCCTGACACCAGCACCCACGCACGCAGCACGGGCCGGCTCCCGAAATGCCCTCTTCACACAGGGCACCTGTGGCCGATCTTGGTCCTGACTTCTGAGCCTCTTGTCTCCTCTTTCTCTTGGAGTGCCCATGAAATAGGAATTCCCTCCCCAGACCGCCAGGGGGCCCAGCACCTGAACTATATCACCTGTCCCCTCAGCACACACGTCTTGCTAATAAACACCACCAGGCCCTCCGCACTGCAGCACCACCATCACTCTGCAGCGGAACACGTGAAGTCCTCCTTCTGAAACCAAGTCTCCGGGAAACGGCTGGGAAATGCCCACCAGACAAATCCAAGTCACTTTCGGGGTGTCAGGTAGCCACGGGCTGGATTTTGAGGGAAGGGACGATGTCAGGCTGATCTAGGGAGGCACTGGCGAAGATTCAGGGCCAAGCCCCTGCAGGGAGCCGTCAGGGGTGGCGAGTGTCCTGTCCGTAGCCCTGGGCGAGCCAAGACTGATGTTGCGTGTGGGGAGGCAGGGGGCAGAGCTGCTCCAGGCGTGTGTGGTCCACACAGTGGGGCATGTGTGAAGTGTTCCCGGGACTCAAGCACACACTTCAATGTATGTGCAGCCTATGAGAGCCTCTAATTTTCAGAATTGCTCCTCCACGTGTTAAGGTGATTTTACGTGTTGAAGGGAAAAATGGGTTTCCCATATCGTGTCCTTTTACATTTTTTTCTTAGCGATTCTTTTTACTGACCAGGGTGAAAACTGTGGCAGAAAATACAAATAGGTCTTTCCAGGGTGTGTTAGACGCAAGCCCCGTGTAGAAGTCAAACAAGGGGGGTGTGGGATTCCATCCCCTCTGGGTGCTTTTCCAGGCTCTCATCACCGAGGACTGAGTTTGGCAGGGGCCCCCAGAGAAGGAAAATGAGAAACGGACCACTTGCTCTGCAATCCATACTCCTAAGGGGAATAGAGGGAGTGCGTCCTCTGTGTGTCCGATGCCCTGTGTCTTCTGGGCGAGGCTTTCCTTTGGAGCTGAGAAACTGAAGCTCACATTAACCTAAGCGGCTAAGACGCTCCGTGTGTGTGTGTGTGTTTTGGGGGGTGGGGGAGGGTCCTCTTTGGTCCAGAGCCGAGGTCTCTGCACTTCCAGCCCAGTTCCCCACGCCAGCCCTGATGGGCACGGAGTCTCTTTGTCCAAGACAGACAAAGGAAGACAGAGCCAGAATGAAGTCAACAACTTTTATTACAGCTCACATATTTCATAGAAAAAGGAATGTAGCGTCAGGTCCGGTTGTATGAAAAACGGTAAAATGCAGGTTCGTCCTGGTTGCTCTGTTGACACCCGGGGCAGGCTCTCCGCGACATCAGGCACAGCAGCTGCACTTGTCCGAGGCCCCTTTGCAGACGCAGCCCTGGGCACACTTGGCGCAGCCCACGGGGCAGCAGGAGCAGCAGCCTGGGGAAGCGAGGGCAGCGTGCGGTCGGACCACGCGTTGTCCGGAGCCACCCTTCCCAGCAGCAGGCCTGGCCCCAGCTGCCCTCAGGCCCAGACCCTGAGTTTAGGATGGTGTCCTCTGTCCTGAGATCATTGCTCTCAGACACTAGGTTCAGGTTGCCTGCCCCATCTGTGCCCAGGACAGGGCACAGAGCCTTGGAGAGACAGTGAGCAGGGCCTCTGGGGACGAGAGAAAGCCAGCGCCCAGCACCGTCAGTGATGTGAGCAAAGTCCTCAGGATCAAAGTGGAGGCAAAGCCCTGACAGAGCAGCTCCCGCTCGGGATAGGGAAGCTCTGGGCTGCTTCGACAGGAAGGGGCTGCCCCAGGTCCGAGAAACCACACACGGTCACTAGTTCATGTCCCTAAAGTGCTTCAGTCCCTGAGAGGATTCAGAAGCGTGACTCAGGAGGCAGGAGGACTAGTTCTACTGACAGGTCTGAGGTTGTTTGTTAATGACCCGTCTGGGCCTCAGTCTCCCTGTTCTCTAGTGCGCACTTGGGTCTCGGTCATCTGGAAGGTGATTCCAGCTCTGATTGTGAATCCCTTCCTGGTGGGGGGGGGGGGGTGGGGGGGTGGTGGGGGTTACCGGGAAGTTTGGTCACTGTCCTGCTCCTGCCTGCTGAGCTCTGGGCTCCCTGCTCGCACTCAGCCCAGACCCCGCATTCCCAGAGAAGGCCCCGCACACTCACTCTTCTTGCAGGAGGTGCATCTGCAGGCTTTGCAGGTGCAGGAGCCAGCGCAGCTGCAGGAGCCGCCTGCCAGGAAGGGAAAGGCCCGCGGTGAGCAGGGAGAGGGATGCAGGAGCTAGAGCAGACGGTCAGCAATGCCTCCCTGAGCCCTCCTCCTCTGTCAGGACCCAGCCCTGGGAGCTCGTGTCCACTCAGGCGGATAGAGAAGCCCCAGCTCCTCTCTTCTGGTCCAAGGAGAGTAGGTCCCCTCCTGATGGACTCCACAGGGAAGGTCCCAGGCTCCAGACCCAGCCCAGGCTGACTGGGGCTGGGGGCCAGGGCCCATGGCCTGAACCCGAAAGAGGCAATGTCCCCTCCTCCCATCAAGTCCTGGCAGCTCCGAGGCCTCCTCCAAACACTGGGTCCCGGTCTAGCAGTCCCCTGACCAGCTGGGTGACCTCAAGAAGGACAGCCTGGAGCCTCCGTGCCCTCAGTGTTAACGGAGAGGCAAAGGGAGACTGACGTGCTCTCAGGAGCCTGGCAGGCAAGAAAGCCCTGGACCCGTGACAGGAGTCCTCCTGAGCTCCAACTCAAAACCCTCCCTTCTCGTCCTGTGCCTGCGAAGGGGGGCATCCTAAGGCTCAAAGCCAGGGTTCCCTTACCAGTGGGGCAGGAGCACTTGGGGTCCATCTGGAGGAGGAGTGAGGCCCGAGGTCCAAAGCAAGGGGCGAAGCGGCTTCACTGGTCCGGTCGGGGGCGTGTGGGAGCCAGGAGCCCGTGGGCTCAGTTATAGGCCGAGGAGGCGGCCCGGGCGCAGAGGCCCCGCCCCCGCCTTGCACCCGCCCCGCGGATCCGCGCCCGCGCCCGCGCCCGCGCTGCCCGCGGCGCCCTGGGCCGGGCTGTGAGCAACACGCGGGGCCGAGCGCACGATTCCACTTCGGTGCCGGCTGGAGCGGAGGAAGCGGGTGCCGTGCGGTAAGCGGTGTCCCAGCCCCCTGGCCGCCCCTTCGCGATGTGGCCGACGGGAGCAGCCCCCCTGTTGCCGGGTTGTGCAGGAATCCAGCTCCCGCGTCCTCCGGTCTTCCCCGCCCCAGGCCGCGCGCCGCCGGCCTCCGGGTCGCCGTTTCCTGCAGCCTGAGAACAGCCCCCGCCTCCCGCTCGTGTCCCTGGCTTGGCCGGAGCCGGGGAGCGGTGTCAGAGACCGCAGGCGCATGTGACCCTCACCGCCGTTTCGCCCACCCCGTGTGTCCCCAGGCGTTGGCAGCCCCGGTCTCCACCACGGTCCTTTGGAAGCACTTTTCCGGTACCGTCTCCTGTAACCGCCCCGCGATGAACATTGCCTTCGGCCGCTAGTCGTCACTTGTGTTTTCCTTTCCTGGAGGGATCATGGCGCATTTCTCCGGGGGCTCCTTTGCCTAAACTTTGCAGGGGCGCTCCTCACCGTGGCCGGTCCACCCCACGCCAGGGTGGAGGTTCCCTGATCATGGGATGCTCCCCAGGGAAGGCATCACTGTAGGCGATAGGCAGACCTGGCATGAAATAACAAAGCGACACAAGTGGAGAGTTCCCTTTGGGTAGTCCTGACGATTACACACCATGGAGTCCATGCCAAGCCTTGTTAATCACTTTTGCTCTTTGAATTGTCACACCAACCCGGAAGGGAGCTAGTAGTCAGCAGCCCGTTTCCCAAAGGCCAAACTACCTACAGTACGAGGAGGCTACAGTAAAGGCAGGCACACAGTGCTGGGGAGTGGTGCCCTGCTTCTGTGGTCTTGTGGCTTCGCAGCTGAAAGAGAGAGTCAGTGAGAAAGCTCCCCTTTGGCCCAGAGCTGTGTCTTCAGCCCGTCTCTACCGTGTCCAGCTGAATCCTGGGGGGGGGACCGAAGTGACAGAATAGGAATGTATTTATGCTTTTGTGGCTTCCTTCTGACTCTCTCCTTCAGCAGTGTTCAAGAGGTTTCTTTTGGTACAACGTATTTCAGAAAACCCCTGAAAAGAAAATGGTAGGGAAATCCTGGTGCAGGTGACAGCAGAGATGGCAGGATCCTTCTGCATCTGTTAGGAGGACACCGACTGTCTTGCTCACGGCTTTCTATCTGTAGTGTCAATGGCTCCTTGCGTGAAGGGAGGATAACCCCCTCCGGGGAAGTGGTCCCATGCTCACAGGGTTGATGAGGACGACCCAGAACACAGAGCTAAACACACCATCCTTGCTTGCGTGTCTGGAAGGAGAACAATGTCTCCTAGGCTAATGATAACAAATAAATAAATAAATAGGTGATATGATCGATTACTCCCTGAGTGCCCAGTATATTCTGACATTCTTTGCACGGATTCAGTTCTTTCATCCCGAGAGCCAGACACTATTTTTTTGCCCTTTAGAGCAGCGGAGACTGAGCCACAGCGAGGTTATGTCCCATGGCTATCTGTGGCACAGATGGGACTGGCCCTCCTGCAGGCTGACTGCAGCCCCCCGCCCAATCGGACAGCATGTCATGCCATGAAAGGTGAGGACACTGAACACCTGGCCCAGAGGCAGCAGTGGGAAAGCACTGAGCAGCTGGCAGTCAGAACCCTCTGCACAGCTCTGTGACCTCTCTGGGCTTCAGCCTCCCACCTCTGCAGCCAGGAGCACAGCTGGACTGTCTCCGAAGACCCTTGCGGCCCTGAAAAAGGAGAGGCCGGATTCAGCCTCCAGTGATGTCATAACCGGCACCATGTGGCCGGGAGGTGAGACAGCTGTAGTGTAGGTTTGGTCCTTTGAGTCTAGGCTGTGTGCCCTTGGGTAAGTTGCTCAACCTGTCTGGAATTGGCACCGTCGCTCCAGACCATGCAGGTTCACTGAGTGTGTCCAAATGCTGTGGCGGTGACTCGTTCCATGGGGCTTGTTGGAGGAGATCCCCACGCCCTCTGGCACTGGGTAAGCAAGGTTCCTATCCATCTCTGCCCTCACCATGAGCTTGCTTGCAAAGCAGGGAGCCTTTCTCCAGGAGCTTGTTGGGAGCTAAAGGATTCTCCGTGCACAGATGTCAGTGTGGAGATAGCGATCAGAAAGGACACCGTTCGGGAAGCCCGAGCTAGGAGCCAGGCCACTGTCTCGCTTATTCCCCCTCTTGGAAATTAATCTTTTCTGTAGAAAGGAGGAAATGACATCTCAGAGAGTATCAGTGACTTGCCAGGTCAGGAAGTGGCACGGTGGCTGTGAACCCGGGTGCCTGACACCAGCACCCACGCACGCAGCACGGGCCGGCTCCCGAAATGCCCTCTTCACACAGGGCACCTGTGGCCGATCTTGGTCCTGACTTCTGAGCCTCTTGTCTCCTCTTTCTCTTGGAGTGCCCATGAAATAGGAATTCCCTCCCCAGACCGCCAGGGGGCCCAGCACCTGAACTATATCACCTGTCCCCTCAGCACACACGTCTTGCTAATAAACACCACCAGGCCCTCCGCACTGCAGCACCACCATCACTCTGCAGCGGAACACGTGAAGTCCTCCTTCTGAAACCAAGTCTCTGGGAAACGGCTGGGAAATGCCCACCAGACAAATCCAAGTCACTTTCGGGGTGTCAGGTAGCCACGGGCTGGATTTTGAGGGAAGGGAAGATGTCAGGCTGATCTAGGGAGGCACTGGCGAAGATTCAGGGCCAAGCCCCTGCAGGGAGCCGTCAGGGGTGGCGAGTGTCCTGTCCGTAGCCCTGGGCGAGCCAAGACTGATGTTGCGTGTGGGGAGGCAGGGGGCAGAGCTGCTCCAGGCGTGTGTGGTCCACACAGTGGGGCATGTGTGAAGTGTTCCCGGGACTCAAGCACACACTTCAATGTATGTGCAGCCTATGAGAGCCTCTAATTTTCAGAATTGCTCCTCCACGTGTTAAGGTGATTTTACGTGTTGAAGGGAAAAATGGGTTTCCCATATCGTGTCCTTTTACATTTTTTTCTTAGCGATTCTTTTTACTGACCAGGGTGAAAACTGTGGCAGAAAATACAAATAGGTCTTTCCAGGGTGTGTTAGACGCAAGCCCCGTGTAGAAGTCAAACAAGGGGGGTGTGGGATTCCATCCCCTCTGGGTGCTTTTCCAGGCTCTCATCACCGAGGACTGAGTTTGGCAGGGGCCCCCAGAGAAGGAAAATGAGAAACGGACCACTTGCTCTGCAATCCATACTCCTAAGGGGAATAGAGGGAGTGCGTCCTCTGTGTGTCCGATGCCCTGTGTCTTCTGGGCGAGGCTTTCCTTTGGAGCTGAGAAACTGAAGCTCACATTAACCTAAGCGGCTAAGACGCTCCGTGTGTGTGTGTGTGTTTTGGGGGGTGGGGGAGGGTCCTCTTTGGTCCAGAGCCGAGGTCTCTGCACTTCCAGCCCAGTTCCCCACGCCAGCCCTGATGGGCACGGAGTCTCTTTGTCCAAGACAGACAAAGGAAGACAGAGCCAGAATGAAGTCAACAACTTTTATTACAGCTCACATATTTCATAGAAAAAGGAATGTAGCGTCAGGTCCGGTTGTATGAAAAACGGTAAAATGCAGGTTCGTCCTGGTTGCTCTGTTGACACCCGGGGCAGGCTCTCCGCGACATCAGGCACAGCAGCTGCACTTGTCCGAGGCCCCTTTGCAGACGCAGCCCTGGGCACACTTGGCGCAGCCCACGGGGCAGCAGGAGCAGCAGCCTGGGGAAGCGAGGGCAGCGTGCGGTCGGACCACGCGTTGTCCGGAGCCACCCTTCCCAGCAGCAGGCCTGGCCCCAGCTGCCCTCAGGCCCAGACCCTGAGTTTAGGATGGTGTCCTCTGTCCTGAGATCATTGCTCTCAGACACTAGGTTCAGGTTGCCTGCCCCATCTGTGCCCAGGACAGGGCACAGAGCCTTGGAGAGACAGTGAGCAGGGCCTCTGGGGACGAGAGAAAGCCAGCGCCCAGCACCGTCAGTGATGTGAGCAAAGTCCTCAGGATCAAAGTGGAGGCAAAGCCCTGACAGAGCAGCTCCCGCTCGGGATAGGGAAGCTCTGGGCTGCTTCGACAGGAAGGGGCTGCCCCAGGTCCGAGAAACCACACACGGTCACTAGTTCATGTCCCTAAAGTGCTTCAGTCCCTGAGAGGATTCAGAAGCGTGACTCAGGAGGCAGGAGGACTAGTTCTACTGACAGGTCTGAGGTTGTTTGTTAATGACCCGTCTGGGCCTCAGTCTCCCTGTTCTCTAGTGCGCACTTGGGTCTCGGTCATCTGGAAGGTGATTCCAGCTCTGATTGTGAATCCCTTCCTGGTGGGGGGGGGGGGTGGGGGGGTGGTGGGGGTTACCGGGAAGTTTGGTCACTGTCCTGCTCCTGCCTGCTGAGCTCTGGGCTCCCTGCTCGCACTCAGCCCAGACCCCGCATTCCCAGAGAAGGCCCCGCACACTCACTCTTCTTGCAGGAGGTGCATCTGCAGGCTTTGCAGGTGCAGGAGCCAGCGCAGCTGCAGGAGCCGCCTGCCAGGAAGGGAAAGGCCCGCGGTGAGCAGGGAGAGGGATGCAGGAGCTAGAGCAGACGGTCAGCAATGCCTCCCTGAGCCCTCCTCCTCTGTCAGGACCCAGCCCTGGGAGCTCGTGTCCACTCAGGCGGATAGAGAAGCCCCAGCTCCTCTCTTCTGGTCCAAGGAGAGTAGGTCCCCTCCTGATGGACTCCACAGGGAAGGTCCCAGGCTCCAGACCCAGCCCAGGCTGACTGGGGCTGGGGGCCAGGGCCCATGGCCTGAACCCGAAAGAGGCAATGTCCCCTCCTCCCATCAAGTCCTGGCAGCTCCGAGGCCTCCTCCAAACACTGGGTCCCGGTCTAGCAGTCCCCTGACCAGCTGGGTGACCTCAAGAAGGACAGCCTGGAGCCTCCGTGCCCTCAGTGTTAACGGAGAGGCAAAGGGAGACTGACGTGCTCTCAGGAGCCTGGCAGGCAAGAAAGCCCTGGACCCGTGACAGGAGTCCTCCTGAGCTCCAACTCAAAACCCTCCCTTCTCGTCCTGTGCCTGCGAAGGGGGGCATCCTAAGGCTCAAAGCCAGGGTTCCCTTACCAGTGGGGCAGGAGCACTTGGGGTCCATCTGGAGGAGGAGTGAGGCCCGAGGTCCAAAGCAAGGGGCGAAGCGGCTTCACTGGTCCGGTCGGGGGCGTGTGGGAGCCAGGAGCCCGTGGGCTCAGTTATAGGCCGAGGAGGCGGCCCGGGCGCAGAGGCCCCGCCCCCGCCTTGCACCCGCCCCGCGGATCCGCGCCCGCGCCCGCGCCCGCGCTGCCCGCGGCGCCCTGGGCCGGGCTGTGAGCAACACGCGGGGCCGAGCGCACGATTCCACTTCGGTGCCGGCTGGAGCGGAGGAAGCGGGTGCCGTGCGGTAAGCGGTGTCCCAGCCCCCTGGCCGCCCCTTCGCGATGTGGCCGACGGGAGCAGCCCCCCTGTTGCCGGGTTGTGCAGGAATCCAGCTCCCGCGTCCTCCGGTCTTCCCCGCCCCAGGCCGCGCGCCGCCGGCCTCCGGGTCGCCGTTTCCTGCAGCCTGAGAACAGCCCCCGCCTCCCGCTCGTGTCCCTGGCTTGGCCGGAGCCGGGGAGCGGTGTCAGAGACCGCAGGCGCATGTGACCCTCACCGCCGTTTCGCCCACCCCGTGTGTCCCCAGGCGTTGGCAGCCCCGGTCTCCACCACGGTCCTTTGGAAGCACTTTTCCGGTACCGTCTCCTGTAACCGCCCCGCGATGAACATTGCCTTCGGCCGCTAGTCGTCACTTGTGTTTTCCTTTCCTGGAGGGATCATGGCGCATTTCTCCGGGGGCTCCTTTGCCTAAACTTTGCAGGGGCGCTCCTCACCGTGGCCGGTCCACCCCACGCCAGGGTGGAGGTTCCCTGATCATGGGATGCTCCCCAGGGAAGGCATCACTGTAGGCGATAGGCAGACCTGGCATGAAATAACAAAGCGACACAAGTGGAGAGTTCCCTTTGGGTAGTCCTGACGATTACACACCATGGAGTCCATGCCAAGCCTTGTTAATCACTTTTGCTCTTTGAATTGTCACACCAACCCGGAAGGGAGCTAGTAGTCAGCAGCCCGTTTCCCAAAGGCCAAACTACCTACAGTACGAGGAGGCTACAGTAAAGGCAGGCACACAGTGCTGGGGAGTGGTGCCCTGCTTCTGTGGTCTTGTGGCTTCGCAGCTGAAAGAGAGAGTCAGTGAGAAAGCTCCCCTTTGGCCCAGAGCTGTGTCTTCAGCCCGTCTCTACCGTGTCCAGCTGAATCCTGGGGGGGGGACCGAAGTGACAGAATAGGAATGTATTTATGCTTTTGTGGCTTCCTTCTGACTCTCTCCTTCAGCAGTGTTCAAGAGGTTTCTTTTGGTACAACGTATTTCAGAAAACCCCTGAAAAGAAAATGGTAGGGAAATCCTGGTGCAGGTGACAGCAGAGATGGCAGGATCCTTCTGCATCTGTTAGGAGGACACCGACTGTCTTGCTCACGGCTTTCTATCTGTAGTGTCAATGGCTCCTTGCGTGAAGGGAGGATAACCCCCTCCGGGGAAGTGGTCCCATGCTCACAGGGTTGATGAGGACGACCCAGAACACAGAGCTAAACACACCATCCTTGCTTGCGTGTCTGGAAGGAGAACAATGTCTCCTAGGCTAATGATAACAAATAAATAAATAAATAGGTGATATGATCGATTACTCCCTGAGTGCCCAGTATATTCTGACATTCTTTGCACGGATTCAGTTCTTTCATCCCGAGAGCCAGACACTATTTTTTTGCCCTTTAGAGCAGCGGAGACTGAGCCACAGCGAGGTTATGTCCCATGGCTATCTGTGGCACAGATGGGACTGGCCCTCCTGCAGGCTGACTGCAGCCCCCCGCCCAATCGGACAGCATGTCATGCCATGAAAGGTGAGGACACTGAACACCTGGCCCAGAGGCAGCAGTGGGAAAGCACTGAGCAGCTGGCAGTCAGAACCCTCTGCACAGCTCTGTGACCTCTCTGGGCTTCAGCCTCCCACCTCTGCAGCCAGGAGCACAGCTGGACTGTCTCCGAAGACCCTTGCGGCCCTGAAAAAGGAGAGGCCGGATTCAGCCTCCAGTGATGTCATAACCGGCACCATGTGGCCGGGAGGTGAGACAGCTGTAGTGTAGGTTTGGTCCTTTGAGTCTAGGCTGTGTGCCCTTGGGTAAGTTGCTCAACCTCTCTGGAATTGGCACCGTCGCTCCAGACCATGCAGGTTCACTGAGTGTGTCCAAATGCTGTGGCGGTGACTCGTTCCATGGGGCTTGTTGGAGGAGATCCCCACGCCCTCTGGCACTGGGTAAGCAAGGTTCCTATCCATCTCTGCCCTCACCATGAGCTTGCTTGCAAAGCAGGGAGCCTTTCTCCAGGAGCTTGTTGGGAGCTAAAGGATTCTCCGTGCACAGATGTCAGTGTGGAGATAGCGATCAGAAAGGACACCGTTCGGGAAGCCCGAGCTAGGAGCCAGGCCACTGTCTCGCTTATTCCCCCTCTTGGAAATTAATCTTTTCTGTAGAAAGGAGGAAATGACATCTCAGAGAGTATCAGTGACTTGCCAGGTCAGGAAGTGGCACGGTGGCTGTGAACCCGGGTGCCTGACACCAGCACCCACGCACGCAGCACGGGCCGGCTCCCGAAATGCCCTCTTCACACAGGGCACCTGTGGCCGATCTTGGTCCTGACTTCTGAGCCTCTTGTCTCCTCTTTCTCTTGGAGTGCCCATGAAATAGGAATTCCCTCCCCAGACCGCCAGGGGGCCCAGCACCTGAACTATATCACCTGTCCCCTCAGCACACACGTCTTGCTAATAAACACCACCAGGCCCTCCGCACTGCAGCACCACCATCACTCTGCAGCGGAACACGTGAAGTCCTCCTTCTGAAACCAAGTCTCTGGGAAACGGCTGGGAAATGCCCACCAGACAAATCCAAGTCACTTTCGGGGTGTCAGGTAGCCACGGGCTGGATTTTGAGGGAAGGGAAGATGTCAGGCTGATCTAGGGAGGCACTGGCGAAGATTCAGGGCCAAGCCCCTGCAGGGAGCCGTCAGGGGTGGCGAGTGTCCTGTCCGTAGCCCTGGGCGAGCCAAGACTGATGTTGCGTGTGGGGAGGCAGGGGGCAGAGCTGCTCCAGGCGTGTGTGGTCCACACAGTGGGGCATGTGTGAAGTGTTCCCGGGACTCAAGCACACACTTCAATGTATGTGCAGCCTATGAGAGCCTCTAATTTTCAGAATTGCTCCTCCACGTGTTAAGGTGATTTTACGTGTTGAAGGGAAAAATGGGTTTCCCATATCGTGTCCTTTTACATTTTTTTCTTAGCGATTCTTTTTACTGACCAGGGTGAAAACTGTGGCAGAAAATACAAATAGGTCTTTCCAGGGTGTGTTAGACGCAAGCCCCGTGTAGAAGTCAAACAAGGGGGGTGTGGGATTCCATCCCCTCTGGGTGCTTTTCCAGGCTCTCATCACCGAGGACTGAGTTTGGCAGGGGCCCCCAGAGAAGGAAAATGAGAAACGGACCACTTGCTCTGCAATCCATACTCCTAAGGGGAATAGAGGGAGTGCGTCCTCTGTGTGTCCGATGCCCTGTGTCTTCTGGGCGAGGCTTTCCTTTGGAGCTGAGAAACTGAAGCTCACATTAACCTAAGCGGCTAAGACGCTCCGTGTGTGTGTGTGTGTTTTGGGGGGTGGGGGAGGGTCCTCTTTGGTCCAGAGCCGAGGTCTCTGCACTTCCAGCCCAGTTCCCCACGCCAGCCCTGATGGGCACGGAGTCTCTTTGTCCAAGACAGACAAAGGAAGACAGAGCCAGAATGAAGTCAACAACTTTTATTACAGCTCACATATTTCATAGAAAAAGGAATGTAGCGTCAGGTCCGGTTGTATGAAAAACGGTAAAATGCAGGTTCGTCCTGGTTGCTCTGTTGACACCCGGGGCAGGCTCTCCGCGACATCAGGCACAGCAGCTGCACTTGTCCGAGGCCCCTTTGCAGACGCAGCCCTGGGCACACTTGGCGCAGCCCACGGGGCAGCAGGAGCAGCAGCCTGGGGAAGCGAGGGCAGCGTGCGGTCGGACCACGCGTTGTCCGGAGCCACCCTTCCCAGCAGCAGGCCTGGCCCCAGCTGCCCTCAGGCCCAGACCCTGAGTTTAGGATGGTGTCCTCTGTCCTGAGATCATTGCTCTCAGACACTAGGTTCAGGTTGCCTGCCCCATCTGTGCCCAGGACAGGGCACAGAGCCTTGGAGAGACAGTGAGCAGGGCCTCTGGGGACGAGAGAAAGCCAGCGCCCAGCACCGTCAGTGATGTGAGCAAAGTCCTCAGGATCAAAGTGGAGGCAAAGCCCTGACAGAGCAGCTCCCGCTCGGGATAGGGAAGCTCTGGGCTGCTTCGACAGGAAGGGGCTGCCCCAGGTCCGAGAAACCACACACGGTCACTAGTTCATGTCCCTAAAGTGCTTCAGTCCCTGAGAGGATTCAGAAGCGTGACTCAGGAGGCAGGAGGACTAGTTCTACTGACAGGTCTGAGGTTGTTTGTTAATGACCCGTCTGGGCCTCAGTCTCCCTGTTCTCTAGTGCGCGCCTGGGTCTCGGTCATCTGGAAGGGGATTCCAGCTCTGATTGTGAATCCCTTCCTGGTGAGGTGGGGTGGTGGTGGTGGGGGTTACCGGGAAGTTTGGTCACTGTCCTGCTCCTGCCTGCTGAGCTCTGGGCTCCCTGCTCGCACTCAGCCCAGACCCCGCATTCCCAGAGAAGGCCCCGCACACTCACTCTTCTTGCAGGAGGTGCATCTGCAGGCTTTGCAGGTGCAGGAGCCAGCGCAGCTGCAGGAGCCGCCTGCCAGGAAGGGAAAGGCCCGCGGTGAGCAGGGAGAGGGATGCAGGAGCTAGAGCAGACGGTCAGCAATGCCTCCCTGAGCCCTCCTCCTCTGTCAGGACCCAGCCCTGGGAGCTCGTGTCCACTCAGGCGGATAGAGAAGCCCCAGCTCCTCTCTTCTGGTCCAAGGAGAGTAGGTCCCCTCCTGATGGACTCCACAGGGAAGGTCCCAGGCTCCAGACCCAGCCCAGGCTGACTGGGGCTGGGGGCCAGGGCCCATGGCCTGAACCCGAAAGAGGCAATGTCCCCTCCTCCCATCAAGTCCTGGCAGCTCCGAGGCCTCCTCCAAACACTGGGTCCCGGTCTAGCAGTCCCCTGACCAGCTGGGTGACCTCAAGAAGGACAGCCTGGAGCCTCCGTGCCCTCAGTGTTAACGGAGAGGCAAAGGGAGACTGACGTGCTCTCAGGAGCCTGGCAGGCAAGAAAGCCCTGGACCCGTGACAGGAGTCCTCCTGAGCTCCAACTCAAAACCCTCCCTTCTCGTCCTGTGCCTGCGAAGGGGGGCATCCTAAGGCTCAAAGCCAGGGTTCCCTTACCAGTGGGGCAGGAGCACTTGGGGTCCATCTGGAGGAGGAGTGAGGCCCGAGGTCCAAAGCAAGGGGCGAAGCGGCTTCACTGGTCCGGTCGGGGGCGTGTGGGAGCCAGGAGCCCGTGGGCTCAGTTATAGGCCGAGGAGGCGGCCCGGGCGCAGAGGCCCCGCCCCCGCCTTGCACCCGCCCCGCGGATCCGCGCCCGCGCCCGCGCCCGCGCTGCCCGCGGCGCCCTGGGCCGGGCTGTGAGCAACACGCGGGGCCGAGCGCACGATTCCACTTCGGTGCCGGCTGGAGCGGAGGAAGCGGGTGCCGTGCGGTAAGCGGTGTCCCAGCCCCCTGGCCGCCCCTTCGCGATGTGGCCGACGGGAGCAGCCCCCCTGTTGCCGGGTTGTGCAGGAATCCAGCTCCCGCGTCCTCCGGTCTTCCCCGCCCCAGGCCGCGCGCCGCCGGCCTCCGGGTCGCCGTTTCCTGCAGCCTGAGAACAGCCCCCGCCTCCCGCTCGTGTCCCTGGCTTGGCCGGAGCCGGGGAGCGGTGTCAGAGACCGCAGGCGCATGTGACCCTCACCGCCGTTTCGCCCACCCCGTGTGTCCCCAGGCGTTGGCAGCCCCGGTCTCCACCACGGTCCTTTGGAAGCACTTTTCCGGTACCGTCTCCTGTAACCGCCCCGCGATGAACATTGCCTTCGGCCGCTAGTCGTCACTTGTGTTTTCCTTTCCTGGAGGGATCATGGCGCATTTCTCCGGGGGCTCCTTTGCCTAAACTTTGCAGGGGCGCTCCTCACCGTGGCCGGTCCACCCCACGCCAGGGTGGAGGTTCCCTGATCATGGGATGCTCCCCAGGGAAGGCATCACTGTAGGCGATAGGCAGACCTGGCATGAAATAACAAAGCGACACAAGTGGAGAGTTCCCTTTGGGTAGTCCTGACGATTACACACCATGGAGTCCATGCCAAGCCTTGTTAATCACTTTTGCTCTTTGAATTGTCACACCAACCCGGAAGGGAGCTAGTAGTCAGCAGCCCGTTTCCCAAAGGCCAAACTACCTACAGTACGAGGAGGCTACAGTAAAGGCAGGCACACAGTGCTGGGGAGTGGTGCCCTGCTTCTGTGGTCTTGTGGCTTCGCAGCTGAAAGAGAGAGTCAGTGAGAAAGCTCCCCTTTGGCCCAGAGCTGTGTCTTCAGCCCGTCTCTACCGTGTCCAGCTGAATCCTGGGGGGGGGACCGAAGTGACAGAATAGGAATGTATTTATGCTTTTGTGGCTTCCTTCTGACTCTCTCCTTCAGCAGTGTTCAAGAGGTTTCTTTTGGTACAACGTATTTCAGAAAACCCCTGAAAAGAAAATGGTAGGGAAATCCTGGTGCAGGTGACAGCAGAGATGGCAGGATCCTTCTGCATCTGTTAGGAGGACACCGACTGTCTTGCTCACGGCTTTCTATCTGTAGTGTCAATGGCTCCTTGCGTGAAGGGAGGATAACCCCCTCCGGGGAAGTGGTCCCATGCTCACAGGGTTGATGAGGACGACCCAGAACACAGAGCTAAACACACCATCCTTGCTTGCGTGTCTGGAAGGAGAACAATGTCTCCTAGGCTAATGATAACAAATAAATAAATAAATAGGTGATATGATCGATTACTCCCTGAGTGCCCAGTATATTCTGACATTCTTTGCACGGATTCAGTTCTTTCATCCCGAGAGCCAGACACTATTTTTTTGCCCTTTAGAGCAGCGGAGACTGAGCCACAGCGAGGTTATGTCCCATGGCTATCTGTGGCACAGATGGGACTGGCCCTCCTGCAGGCTGACTGCAGCCCCCCGCCCAACCGGACAGCATGTCATGCCATGAAAGGTGAGGACACTGAACACCTGGCCCAGAGGCAGCAGTGGGAAAGCACTGAGCAGCTGGCAGTCAGAACCCTCTGCACAGCTCTGTGACCTCTCTGGGCTTCAGCCTCCCACCTCTGCAGCCAGGAGCACAGCTGGACTGTCTCCGAAGACCCTTGCGGCCCTGAAAAAGGAGAGGCCGGATTCAGCCTCCAGTGATGTCATAACCGGCACCATGTGGCCGGGAGGTGAGACAGCTGTAGTGTAGGTTTGGTCCTTTGAGTCTAGGCTGTGTGCCCTTGGGTAAGTTGCTCAACCTCTCTGGAATTGGCACCGTCGCTCCAGACCATGCAGGTTCACTGAGTGTGTCCAAATGCTGTGGCGGTGACTCGTTCCATGGGGCTTGTTGGAGGAGATCCCCACGCCCTCTGGCACTGGGTAAGCAAGGTTCCTATCCATCTCTGCCCTCACCATGAGCTTGCTTGCAAAGCAGGGAGCCTTTCTCCAGGAGCTTGTTGGGAGCTAAAGGATTCTCCGTGCACAGATGTCAGTGTGGAGATAGCGATCAGAAAGGACACCGTTCGGGAAGCCCGAGCTAGGAGCCAGGCCACTGTCTCGCTTATTCCCCCTCTTGGAAATTAATCTTTTCTGTAGAAAGGAGGAAATGACATCTCAGAGAGTATCAGTGACTTGCCAGGTCAGGAAGTGGCACGGTGGCTGTGAACCCGGGTGCCTGACACCAGCACCCACGCACGCAGCACGGGCCGGCTCCCGAAATGCCCTCTTCACACAGGGCACCTGTGGCCGATCTTGGTCCTGACTTCTGAGCCTCTTGTCTCCTCTTTCTCTTGGAGTGCCCATGAAATAGGAATTCCCTCCCCAGACCGCCAGGGGGCCCAGCACCTGAACTATATCACCTGTCCCCTCAGCACACACGTCTTGCTAATAAACACCACCAGGCCCTCCGCACTGCAGCACCACCATCACTCTGCAGCGGAACACGTGAAGTCCTCCTTCTGAAACCAAGTCTCTGGGAAACGGCTGGGAAATGCCCACCAGACAAATCCAAGTCACTTTCGGGGTGTCAGGTAGCCACGGGCTGGATTTTGAGGGAAGGGAAGATGTCAGGCTGATCTAGGGAGGCACTGGCGAAGATTCAGGGCCAAGCCCCTGCAGGGAGCCGTCAGGGGTGGCGAGTGTCCTGTCCGTAGCCCTGGGCGAGCCAAGACTGATGTTGCGTGTGGGGAGGCAGGGGGCAGAGCTGCTCCAGGCGTGTGTGGTCCACACAGTGGGGCATGTGTGAAGTGTTCCCGGGACTCAAGCACACACTTCAATGTATGTGCAGCCTATGAGAGCCTCTAATTTTCAGAATTGCTCCTCCACGTGTTAAGGTGATTTTACGTGTTGAAGGGAAAAATGGGTTTCCCATATCGTGTCCTTTTACATTTTTTTCTTAGCGATTCTTTTTACTGACCAGGGTGAAAACTGTGGCAGAAAATACAAATAGGTCTTTCCAGGGTGTGTTAGACGCAAGCCCCGTGTAGAAGTCAAACAAGGGGGGTGTGGGATTCCATCCCCTCTGGGTGCTTTTCCAGGCTCTCATCACCGAGGACTGAGTTTGGCAGGGGCCCCCAGAGAAGGAAAATGAGAAACGGACCACTTGCTCTGCAATCCATACTCCTAAGGGGAATAGAGGGAGTGCGTCCTCTGTGTGTCCGATGCCCTGTGTCTTCTGGGCGAGGCTTTCCTTTGGAGCTGAGAAACTGAAGCTCACATTAACCTAAGCGGCTAAGACGCTCCGTGTGTGTGTGTGTGTGTTTTGGGGGGTGGGGGAGGGTCCTCTTTGGTCCAGAGCCGAGGTCTCTGCACTTCCAGCCCAGTTCCCCACGCCAGCCCTGATGGGCACGGAGTCTCTTTGTCCAAGACAGACAAAGGAAGACAGAGCCAGAATGAAGTCAACAACTTTTATTACAGCTCACATATTTCATAGAAAAAGGAATGTAGCGTCAGGTCCGGTTGTATGAAAAACGGTAAAATGCAGGTTCGTCCTGGTTGCTCTGTTGACACCCGGGGCAGGCTCTCCGCGACATCAGGCACAGCAGCTGCACTTGTCCGAGGCCCCTTTGCAGACGCAGCCCTGGGCACACTTGGCGCAGCCCACGGGGCAGCAGGAGCAGCAGCCTGGGGAAGCGAGGGCAGCGTGCGGTCGGACCACGCGTTGTCCGGAGCCACCCTTCCCAGCAGCAGGCCTGGCCCCAGCTGCCCTCAGGCCCAGACCCTGAGTTTAGGATGGTGTCCTCTGTCCTGAGATCATTGCTCTCAGACACTAGGTTCAGGTTGCCTGCCCCATCTGTGCCCAGGACAGGGCACAGAGCCTTGGAGAGACAGTGAGCAGGGCCTCTGGGGACGAGAGAAAGCCAGCGCCCAGCACCGTCAGTGATGTGAGCAAAGTCCTCAGGATCAAAGTGGAGGCAAAGCCCTGACAGAGCAGCTCCCGCTCGGGATAGGGAAGCTCTGGGCTGCTTCGACAGGAAGGGGCTGCCCCAGGTCCGAGAAACCACACACGGTCACTAGTTCATGTCCCTAAAGTGCTTCAGTCCCTGAGAGGATTCAGAAGCGTGACTCAGGAGGCAGGAGGACTAGTTCTACTGACAGGTCTGAGGTTGTTTGTTAATGACCCGTCTGGGCCTCAGTCTCCCTGTTCTCTAGTGCGCGCCTGGGTCTCGGTCATCTGGAAGGGGATTCCAGCTCTGATTGTGAATCCCTTCCTGGTGAGGTGGGGTGGTGGTGGTGGGGGTTACCGGGAAGTTTGGTCACTGTCCTGCTCCTGCCTGCTGAGCTCTGGGCTCCCTGCTCGCACTCAGCCCAGACCCCGCATTCCCAGAGAAGGCCCCGCACACTCACTCTTCTTGCAGGAGGTGCATCTGCAGGCTTTGCAGGTGCAGGAGCCAGCGCAGCTGCAGGAGCCGCCTGCCAGGAAGGGAAAGGCCCGCGGTGAGCAGGGAGAGGGATGCAGGAGCTAGAGCAGACGGTCAGCAATGCCTCCCTGAGCCCTCCTCCTCTGTCAGGACCCAGCCCTGGGAGCTCGTGTCCACTCAGGCGGATAGAGAAGCCCCAGCTCCTCTCTTCTGGTCCAAGGAGAGTAGGTCCCCTCCTGATGGACTCCACAGGGAAGGTCCCAGGCTCCAGACCCAGCCCAGGCTGACTGGGGCTGGGGGCCAGGGCCCATGGCCTGAACCCGAAAGAGGCAATGTCCCCTCCTCCCATCAAGTCCTGGCAGCTCCGAGGCCTCCTCCAAACACTGGGTCCCGGTCTAGCAGTCCCCTGACCAGCTGGGTGACCTCAAGAAGGACAGCCTGGAGCCTCCGTGCCCTCAGTGTTAACGGAGAGGCAAAGGGAGACTGACGTGCTCTCAGGAGCCTGGCAGGCAAGAAAGCCCTGGACCCGTGACAGGAGTCCTCCTGAGCTCCAACTCAAAACCCTCCCTTCTCGTCCTGTGCCTGCGAAGGGGGGCATCCTAAGGCTCAAAGCCAGGGTTCCCTTACCAGTGGGGCAGGAGCACTTGGGGTCCATCTGGAGGAGGAGTGAGGCCCGAGGTCCAAAGCAAGGGGCGAAGCGGCTTCACTGGTCCGGTCGGGGGCGTGTGGGAGCCAGGAGCCCGTGGGCTCAGTTATAGGCCGAGGAGGCGGCCCGGGCGCAGAGGCCCCGCCCCCGCCTTGCACCCGCCCCGCGGATCCGCGCCCGCGCCCGCGCCCGCGCTGCCCGCGGCGCCCTGGGCCGGGCTGTGAGCAACACGCGGGGCCGAGCGCACGATTCCACTTCGGTGCCGGCTGGAGCGGAGGAAGCGGGTGCCGTGCGGTAAGCGGTGTCCCAGCCCCCTGGCCGCCCCTTCGCGATGTGGCCGACGGGAGCAGCCCCCCTGTTGCCGGGTTGTGCAGGAATCCAGCTCCCGCGTCCTCCGGTCTTCCCCGCCCCAGGCCGCGCGCCGCCGGCCTCCGGGTCGCCGTTTCCTGCAGCCTGAGAACAGCCCCCGCCTCCCGCTCGTGTCCCTGGCTTGGCCGGAGCCGGGGAGCGGTGTCAGAGACCGCAGGCGCATGTGACCCTCACCGCCGTTTCGCCCACCCCGTGTGTCCCCAGGCGTTGGCAGCCCCGGTCTCCACCACGGTCCTTTGGAAGCACTTTTCCGGTACCGTCTCCTGTAACCGCCCCGCGATGAACATTGCCTTCGGCCGCTAGTCGTCACTTGTGTTTTCCTTTCCTGGAGGGATCATGGCGCATTTCTCCGGGGGCTCCTTTGCCTAAACTTTGCAGGGGCGCTCCTCACCGTGGCCGGTCCACCCCACGCCAGGGTGGAGGTTCCCTGATCATGGGATGCTCCCCAGGGAAGGCATCACTGTAGGCGATAGGCAGACCTGGCATGAAATAACAAAGCGACACAAGTGGAGAGTTCCCTTTGGGTAGTCCTGACGATTACACACCATGGAGTCCATGCCAAGCCTTGTTAATCACTTTTGCTCTTTGAATTGTCACACCAACCCGGAAGGGAGCTAGTAGTCAGCAGCCCGTTTCCCAAAGGCCAAACTACCTACAGTACAAGGAGGCTACAGTAAAGGCAGGCACACAGTGCTGGGGAGTGGTGCCCTGCTTCTGTGGTCTTGTGGCTTCGCAGCTGAAAGAGAGAGTCAGTGAGAAAGCTCCCCTTTGGCCCAGAGCTGTGTCTTCAGCCCGTCTCTACCGTGTCCAGCTGAATCCTGGGGGGGGGACCGAAGTGACAGAATAGGAATGTATTTATGCTTTTGTGGCTTCCTTCTGACTCTCTCCTTCAGCAGTGTTCAAGAGGTTTCTTTTGGTACAACGTATTTCAGAAAACCCCTGAAAAGAAAATGGTAGGGAAATCCTGGTGCAGGTGACAGCAGAGATGGCAGGATCCTTCTGCATCTGTTAGGAGGACACCGACTGTCTTGCTCACGGCTTTCTATCTGTAGTGTCAATGGCTCCTTGCGTGAAGGGAGGATAACCCCCTCCGGGGAAGTGGTCCCATGCTCACAGGGTTGATGAGGACGACCCAGAACACAGAGCTAAACACACCATCCTTGCTTGCGTGTCTGGAAGGAGAACAATGTCTCCTAGGCTAATGATAACAAATAAATAAATAAATAGGTGATATGATCGATTACTCCCTGAGTGCCCAGTATATTCTGACATTCTTTGCACGGATTCAGTTCTTTCATCCCGAGAGCCAGACACTATTTTTTTGCCCTTTAGAGCAGCGGAGACTGAGCCACAGCGAGGTTATGTCCCATGGCTATCTGTGGCACAGATGGGACTGGCCCTCCTGCAGGCTGACTGCAGCCCCCCGCCCAACCGGACAGCATGTCATGCCATGAAAGGTGAGGACACTGAACACCTGGCCCAGAGGCAGCAGTGGGAAAGCACTGAGCAGCTGGCAGTCAGAACCCTCTGCACAGCTCTGTGACCTCTCTGGGCTTCAGCCTCCCACCTCTGCAGCCAGGAGCACAGCTGGACTGTCTCCGAAGACCCTTGCGGCCCTGAAAAAGGAGAGGCCGGATTCAGCCTCCAGTGATGTCATAACCGGCACCATGTGGCCGGGAGGTGAGACAGCTGTAGTGTAGGTTTGGTCCTTTGAGTCTAGGCTGTGTGCCCTTGGGTAAGTTGCTCAACCTCTCTGGAATTGGCACCGTCGCTCCAGACCATGCAGGTTCACTGAGTGTGTCCAAATGCTGTGGCGGTGACTCGTTCCATGGGGCTTGTTGGAGGAGATCCCCACGCCCTCTGGCACTGGGTAAGCAAGGTTCCTATCCATCTCTGCCCTCACCATGAGCTTGCTTGCAAAGCAGGGAGCCTTTCTCCAGGAGCTTGTTGGGAGCTAAAGGATTCTCCGTGCACAGATGTCAGTGTGGAGATAGCGATCAGAAAGGACACCGTTCGGGAAGCCCGAGCTAGGAGCCAGGCCACTGTCTCGCTTATTCCCCCTCTTGGAAATTAATCTTTTCTGTAGAAAGGAGGAAATGACATCTCAGAGAGTATCAGTGACTTGCCAGGTCAGGAAGTGGCACGGTGGCTGTGAACCCGGGTGCCTGACACCAGCACCCACGCACGCAGCACGGGCCGGCTCCCGAAATGCCCTCTTCACACAGGGCACCTGTGGCCGATCTTGGTCCTGACTTCTGAGCCTCTTGTCTCCTCTTTCTCTTGGAGTGCCCATGAAATAGGAATTCCCTCCCCAGACCGCCAGGGGGCCCAGCACCTGAACTATATCACCTGTCCCCTCAGCACACACGTCTTGCTAATAAACACCACCAGGCCCTCCGCACTGCAGCACCACCATCACTCTGCAGCGGAACACGTGAAGTCCTCCTTCTGAAACCAAGTCTCCGGGAAACGGCTGGGAAATGCCCACCAGACAAATCCAAGTCACTTTCGGGGTGTCAGGTAGCCACGGGCTGGATTTTGAGGGAAGGGAAGATGTCAGGCTGATCTAGGGAGGCACTGGCGAAGATTCAGGGCCAAGCCCCTGCAGGGAGCCGTCAGGGGTGGCGAGTGTCCTGTCCGTAGCCCTGGGCGAGCCAAGACTGATGTTGCGTGTGGGGAGGCAGGGGGCAGAGCTGCTCCAGGCGTGTGTGGTCCACACAGTGGGGCATGTGTGAAGTGTTCCCGGGACTCAAGCACACACTTCAATGTATGTGCAGCCTATGAGAGCCTCTAATTTTCAGAATTGCTCCTCCACGTGTTAAGGTGATTTTACGTGTTGAAGGGAAAAATGGGTTTCCCATATCGTGTCCTTTTACATTTTTTTCTTAGCGATTCTTTTTACTGACCAGGGTGAAAACTGTGGCAGAAAATACAAATAGGTCTTTCCAGGGTGTGTTAGACGCAAGCCCCGTGTAGAAGTCAAACAAGGGGGGTGTGGGATTCCATCCCCTCTGGGTGCTTTTCCAGGCTCTCATCACCGAGGACTGAGTTTGGCAGGGGCCCCCAGAGAAGGAAAATGAGAAACGGACCACTTGCTCTGCAATCCATACTCCTAAGGGGAATAGAGGGAGTGCGTCCTCTGTGTGTCCGATGCCCTGTGTCTTCTGGGCGAGGCTTTCCTTTGGAGCTGAGAAACTGAAGCTCACATTAACCTAAGCGGCTAAGACGCTCCGTGTGTGTGTGTGTGTGTTTTGGGGGGTGGGGGAGGGTCCTCTTTGGTCCAGAGCCGAGGTCTCTGCACTTCCAGCCCAGTTCCCCACGCCAGCCCTGATGGGCACGGAGTCTCTTTGTCCAAGACAGACAAAGGAAGACAGAGCCAGAATGAAGTCAACAACTTTTATTACAGCTCACATATTTCATAGAAAAAGGAATGTAGCGTCAGGTCCGGTTGTATGAAAAACGGTAAAATGCAGGTTCGTCCTGGTTGCTCTGTTGACACCCGGGGCAGGCTCTCCGCGACATCAGGCACAGCAGCTGCACTTGTCCGAGGCCCCTTTGCAGACGCAGCCCTGGGCACACTTGGCGCAGCCCACGGGGCAGCAGGAGCAGCAGCCTGGGGAAGCGAGGGCAGCGTGCGGTCGGACCACGCGTTGTCCGGAGCCACCCTTCCCAGCAGCAGGCCTGGCCCCAGCTGCCCTCAGGCCCAGACCCTGAGTTTAGGATGGTGTCCTCTGTCCTGAGATCATTGCTCTCAGACACTAGGTTCAGGTTGCCTGCCCCATCTGTGCCCAGGACAGGGCACAGAGCCTTGGAGAGACAGTGAGCAGGGCCTCTGGGGACAAGAGAAAGCCAGCGCCCAGCACCGTCAGTGATGTGAGCAAAGTCCTCAGGATCAAAGTGGAGGCAAAGCCCTGACAGAGCAGCTCCCGCTCGGGATAGGGAAGCTCTGGGCTGCTTCGACAGGAAGGGGCTGCCCCAGGTCCGAGAAACCACACACGGTCACTAGTTCATGTCCCTAAAGTGCTTCAGTCCCTGAGAGGATTCAGAAGCGTGACTCAGGAGGCAGGAGGACTAGTTCTACTGACAGGTCTGAGGTTGTTTGTTAATGACCCGTCTGGGCCTCAGTCTCCCTGTTCTCTAGTGCGCACTTGGGTCTCGGTCATCTGGAAGGTGATTCCAGCTCTGATTGTGAATCCCTTCCTGGTGAGGTGGGGTGGTGGTGGTGGGGGTTACCGGGAAGTTTGGTCACTGTCCTGCTCCTGCCTGCTGAGCTCTGGGCTCCCTGCTCGCACTCAGCCCAGACCCCGCATTCCCAGAGAAGGCCCCGCACACTCACTCTTCTTGCAGGAGGTGCATCTGCAGGCTTTGCAGGTGCAGGAGCCAGCGCAGCTGCAGGAGCCGCCTGCCAGGAAGGGAAAGGCCCGCGGTGAGCAGGGAGAGGGATGCAGGAGCTAGAGCAGACGGTCAGCAATGCCTCCCTGAGCCCTCCTCCTCTGTCAGGACCCAGCCCTGGGAGCTCGTGTCCACTCAGGCGGATAGAGAAGCCCCAGCTCCTCTCTTCTGGTCCAAGGAGAGTAGGTCCCCTCCTGATGGACTCCACAGGGAAGGTCCCAGGCTCCAGACCCAGCCCAGGCTGACTGGGGCTGGGGGCCAGGGCCCATGGCCTGAACCCGAAAGAGGCAATGTCCCCTCCTCCCATCAAGTCCTGGCAGCTCCGAGGCCTCCTCCAAACACTGGGTCCCGGTCTAGCAGTCCCCTGACCAGCTGGGTGACCTCAAGAAGGACAGCCTGGAGCCTCCGTGCCCTCAGTGTTAACGGAGAGGCAAAGGGAGACTGACGTGCTCTCAAGAGCCTGGCAGGCAAGAAAGCCCTGGACCCGTGACAGGAGTCCTCCTGAGCTCCAACTCAAAACCCTCCCTTCTCGTCCTGTGCCTGCGAAGGGGGGCATCCTAAGGCTCAAAGCCAGGGTTCCCTTACCAGTGGGGCAGGAGCACTTGGGGTCCATCTGGAGGAGGAGTGAGGCCCGAGGTCCAAAGCAAGGGGCGAAGCGGCTTCACTGGTCCGGTCGGGGGCGTGTGGGAGCCAGGAGCCCGTGGGCTCAGTTATAGGCCGAGGAGGCGGCCCGGGCGCAGAGGCCCCGCCCCCGCCTTGCACCCGCCCCGCGGATCCGCGCCCGCGCCCGCGCCCGCGCTGCCCGCGGCGCCCTGGGCCGGGCTGTGAGCAACACGCGGGGCCGAGCGCACGATTCCACTTCGGTGCCGGCTGGAGCGGAGGAAGCGGGTGCCGTGCGGTAAGCGGTGTCCCAGCCCCCGGCCGCCCCTTCGCGATGTGGCCGACGGGAGCAGCCCCCCTGTTGCCGGGTTGTGCAGGAATCCAGCTCCCGCGTCCTCCGGTCTTCCCCGCCCCAGGCCGCGCGCCGCCGGCCTCCGGGTCGCCGTTTCCTGCAGCCTGAGAACAGCCCCCGCCTCCCGCTCGTGTCCCTGGCTTGGCCGGAGCCGGGGAGCGGTGTCAGAGACCGCAGGCGCATGTGACCCTCACCGCCGTTTCGCCCACCCCGTGTGTCCCCAGGCGTTGGCAGCCCCGGTCCCCACCACGGTCCTTTGGAAGCACTTTTCCGGTACCGTCTCCTGTAACCGCCCCGCGATGAACATTGCCTTCGGCCGCTAGTCGTCACTTGTGTTTTCCTTTCCTGGAGGGATCATGGCGCATTTCTCCGGGGGCTCCTTTGCCTAAACTTTGCAGGGGCGCTCCTCACCGTGGCCGGTCCACCCCACGCCAGGGTGGAGGTTCCCTGATCATGGGATGCTCCCCAGGGAAGGCATCACTGTAGGCGATAGGCAGACCTGGCATGAAATAACAAAGCGACACAAGTGGAGAGTTCCCTTTGGGTAGTCCTGACGATTACACACCATGGAGTCCATGCCAAGCCTTGTTAATCACTTTTGCTCTTTGAATTGTCACACCAACCCGGAAGGGAGCTAGTAGTCAGCAGCCCGTTTCCCAAAGGCCAAACTACCTACAGTACGAGGAGGCTACAGTAAAGGCAGGCACACAGTGCTGGGGAGTGGTGCCCTGCTTCTGTGGTCTTGTGGCTTCGCAGCTGAAAGAGAGAGTCAGTGAGAAAGCTCCCCTTTGGCCCAGAGCTGTGTCTTCAGCCCGTCTCTACCGTGTCCAGCTGAATCCTGGGGGGGGACCGAAGTGACAGAATAGGAATGTATTTATGCTTTTGTGGCTTCCTTCTGACTCTCTCCTTCAGCAGTGTTCAAGAGGTTTCTTTTGGTACAACGTATTTCAGAAAACCCCTGAAAAGAAAATGGTAGGGAAATCCTGGTGCAGGTGACAGCAGAGATGGCAGGATCCTTCTGCATCTGTTAGGAGGACACCGACTGTCTTGCTCACGGCTTTCTATCTGTGGTGTCAATGGCTCCTTGCGTGAAGGGAGGATAACCCCCTCCGGGGAAGTGGTCCCATGCTCACAGGGTTGATGAGGACGACCCAGAACACAGAGCTAAACACACCATCCTTGCTTGCGTGTCTGGAAGGAGAACAATGTCTCCTAGGCTAATGATAACAAATAAATAAATAAATAGGTGATATGATCGATTACTCCCTGAGTGCCCAGTATATTCTGACATTCTTTGCACGGATTCAGTTCTTTCATCCCGAGAGCCAGACACTATTTTTTTGCCCTTTAGAGCAGCGGAGACTGAGCCACAGCGAGGTTATGTCCCATGGCTATCTGTGGCACAGATGGGACTGGCCCTCCTGCAGGCTGACTGCAGCCCCCCGCCCAATCGGACAGCATTTCATGCCATGAAAGGTGAGGACACTGAACACCTGGCCCAGAGGCAGCAGTGGGAAAGCACTGAGCAGCTGGCAGTCAGAACCCTCTGCACAGCTCTGTGACCTCTCTGGGCTTCAGCCTCCCACCTCTGCAGCCAGGAGCACAGCTGGACTGTCTCCGAAGACCCTTGCGGCCCTGAAAAAGGAGAGGCCGGATTCAGCCTCCAGTGATGTCATAACCGGCACCATGTGGCCGGGAGGTGAGACAGCTGTAGTGTAGGTTTGGTCCTTTGAGTCTAGGCTGTGTGCCCTTGGGTAAGTTGCTCAACCTCTCTGGAATTGGCACCGTCGCTCCAGACCATGCAGGTTCACTGAGTGTGTCCAAATGCTGTGGCGGTGACTCGTTCCATGGGGCTTGTTGGAGGAGATCCCCACGCCCTCTGGCACTGGGTAAGCAAGGTTCCTATCCATCTCTGCCCTCACCATGAGCTTGCTTGCAAAGCAGGGAGCCTTTCTCCAGGAGCTTGTTGGGAGCTAAAGGATTCTCCGTGCACAGATGTCAGTGTGGAGATAGCGATCAGAAAGGACACCGTTCGGGAAGCCCGAGCTAGGAGCCAGGCCACTGTCTCGCTTATTCCCCCTCTTGGAAATTAATCTTTTCTGTAGAAAGGAGGAAATGACATCTCAGAGAGTATCAGTGACTTGCCAGGTCAGGAAGTGGCACGGTGGCTGTGAACCCGGGTGCCTGACACCAGCACCCACGCACGCAGCACGGGCCGGCTCCCGAAATGCCCTCTTCACACAGGGCACCTGTGGCCGATCTTGGTCCTGACTTCTGAGCCTCTTGTCTCCTCTTTCTCTTGGAGTGCCCATGAAATAGGAATTCCCTCCCCAGACCGCCAGGGGGCCCAGCACCTGAACTATATCACCTGTCCCCTCAGCACACACGTCTTGCTAATAAACACCACCAGGCCCTCCGCACTGCAGCACCACCATCACTCTGCAGCGGAACACGTGAAGTCCTCCTTCTGAAACCAAGTCTCCGGGAAACGGCTGGGAAATGCCCACCAGACAAATCCAAGTCACTTTCGGGGTGTCAGGTAGCCACGGGCTGGATTTTGAGGGAAGGGAAGATGTCAGGCTGATCTAGGGAGGCACTGGCGAAGATTCAGGGCCAAGCCCCTGCAGGGAGCCGTCAGGGGTGGCGAGTGTCCTGTCCGTAGCCCTGGGCGAGCCAAGACTGATGTTGCGTGTGGGGAGGCAGGGGGCAGAGCTGCTCCAGGCGTGTGTGGTCCACACAGTGGGGCATGTGTGAAGTGTTCCCGGGACTCAAGCACACACTTCAATGTATGTGCAGCCTATGAGAGCCTCTAATTTTCAGAATTGCTCCTCCACGTGTTAAGGTGATTTTACGTGTTGAAGGGAAAAATGGGTTTCCCATATCGTGTCCTTTTACATTTTTTTCTTAGCGATTCTTTTTACTGACCAGGGTGAAAACTGTGGCAGAAAATACAAATAGGTCTTTCCAGGGTGTGTTAGACGCAAGCCCCGTGTAGAAGTCAAACAAGGGGGGTGTGGGATTCCATCCCCTCTGGGTGCTTTTCCAGGCTCTCATCACCGAGGACTGAGTTTGGCAGGGGCCCCCAGAGAAGGAAAATGAGAAACGGACCACTTGCTCTGCAATCCATACTCCTAAGGGGAATAGAGGGAGTGCGTCCTCTGTGTGTCCGATGCCCTGTGTCTTCTGGGCGAGGCTTTCCTTTGGAGCTGAGAAACTGAAGCTCACATTAACCTAAGCGGCTAAGACGCTCCGTGTGTGTGTGTGTGTTTTGGGGGGTGGGGGAGGGTCCTCTTTGGTCCAGAGCCGAGGTCTCTGCACTTCCAGCCCAGTTCCCCACGCCAGCCCTGATGGGCACGGAGTCTCTTTGTCCAAGACAGACAAAGGAAGACAGAGCCAGAATGAAGTCAACAACTTTTATTACAGCTCACATATTTCATAGAAAAAGGAATGTAGCGTCAGGTCCGGTTGTATGAAAAACGGTAAAATGCAGGTTCGTCCTGGTTGCTCTGTTGACACCCGGGGCAGGCTCTCCGCGACATCAGGCACAGCAGCTGCACTTGTCCGAGGCCCCTTTGCAGACGCAGCCCTGGGCACACTTGGCGCAGCCCACGGGGCAGCAGGAGCAGCAGCCTGGGGAAGCGAGGGCAGCGTGCGGTCGGACCACGCGTTGTCCGGAGCCACCCTTCCCAGCAGCAGGCCTGGCCCCAGCTGCCCTCAGGCCCAGACCCTGAGTTTAGGATGGTGTCCTCTGTCCTGAGATCATTGCTCTCAGACACTAGGTTCAGGTTGCCTGCCCCATCTGTGCCCAGGACAGGGCACAGAGCCTTGGAGAGACAGTGAGCAGGGCCTCTGGGGACGAGAGAAAGCCAGCGCCCAGCACCGTCAGTGATGTGAGCAAAGTCCTCAGGATCAAAGTGGAGGCAAAGCCCTGACAGAGCAGCTCCCGCTCGGGATAGGGAAGCTCTGGGCTGCTTCGACAGGAAGGGGCTGCCCCAGGTCCGAGAAACCACACACGGTCACTAGTTCATGTCCCTAAAGTGCTTCAGTCCCTGAGAGGATTCAGAAGCGTGACTCAGGAGGCAGGAGGACTAGTTCTACTGACAGGTCTGAGGTTGTTTGTTAATGACCCGTCTGGGCCTCAGTCTCCCTGTTCTCTAGTGCGCGCCTGGGTCTCGGTCATCTGGAAGGGGATTCCAGCTCTGATTGTGAATCCCTTCCTGGTGAGGTGGGGTGGTGGTGGTGGGGGTTACCGGGAAGTTTGGTCACTGTCCTGCTCCTGCCTGCTGAGCTCTGGGCTCCCTGCTCGCACTCAGCCCAGACCCCGCATTCCCAGAGAAGGCCCCGCACACTCACTCTTCTTGCAGGAGGTGCATCTGCAGGCTTTGCAGGTGCAGGAGCCAGCGCAGCTGCAGGAGCCGCCTGCCAGGAAGGGAAAGGCCCGCGGTGAGCAGGGAGAGGGATGCAGGAGCTAGAGCAGACGGTCAGCAATGCCTCCCTGAGCCCTCCTCCTCTGTCAGGACCCAGCCCTGGGAGCTCGTGTCCACTCAGGCGGATAGAGAAGCCCCAGCTCCTCTCTTCTGGTCCAAGGAGAGTAGGTCCCCTCCTGATGGACTCCACAGGGAAGGTCCCAGGCTCCAGACCCAGCCCAGGCTGACTGGGGCTGGGGGCCAGGGCCCATGGCCTGAACCCGAAAGAGGCAATGTCCCCTCCTCCCATCAAGTCCTGGCAGCTCCGAGGCCTCCTCCAAACACTGGGTCCCGGTCTAGCAGTCCCCTGACCAGCTGGGTGACCTCAAGAAGGACAGCCTGGAGCCTCCGTGCCCTCAGTGTTAACGGAGAGGCAAAGGGAGACTGACGTGCTCTCAGGAGCCTGGCAGGCAAGAAAGCCCTGGACCCGTGACAGGAGTCCTCCTGAGCTCCAACTCAAAACCCTCCCTTCTCGTCCTGTGCCTGCGAAGGGGGGCATCCTAAGGCTCAAAGCCAGGATTCCCTTACCAGTGGGGCAGGAGCACTTGGGGTCCATCTGGAGGAGGAGTGAGGCCCGAGGTCCAAAGCAAGGGGCGAAGCAGCTTCACTGGTCCGGTCGGGGGCGTTTGGGAGCCAGGAGCCCGCGGGCTCAGTTATAGGCCGAGGAGGCGGCCCGGGCGCAGAGGCCCCGCCCCCGCCTTGCACCCGCCCCGCGGATCCGCGCCCGCGCCCGCGCCCGCGCTGCCCGCGGCGCCCTGGGCCGGGCTGTGAGCAACACGCGGGGCCGAGCGCGCGATTCCACTTCGGTGCCGGCTGGAGCGGAGGAAGCGGGTGCCGTGCGGTAAGCGGTGTCCCAGCCCCCTGGCCGCCCCTTCGCGATGTGGCCGACGGGAGCAGCCCCCCTGTTGCCGCGTTGTGCAGGAATCCAGCTCCCGCGTCCTCCGGTCTTCCCCGCCCCAGGCCGCGCGCCGCCGGCCTCCGGGTTGCCGTTTCCTGCAGCCTGAGAACAGCCCCCGCCTCCCGCTCGTGTCCCTGGCTTGGCCGGAGCCGGGGAGCGGTGTCAGAGACCGCAGGCGCATGTGACCCTCACCGCCGTTTCGCCCACCCCGTGTGTCCCCAGGCGTTGGCAGCCCCGGTCCCCACCACGGTCCTTTGGAAGCACTTTTCCGGTACCGTCTCCTGTAACCGCCCCGCGATGAACATTGCCTTCGGCCGCTAGTCGTCACTTGTGTTTTCCTTTCCTGGAGGGATCATGGCGCATTTCTCCGGGGGCTCCTTTGCCTAAACTTTGCCGGGGCGCTCCTCACCGTGGCCGGTCCACCCCACGCCAGGGTGGAGGTTCCCTGATCATGGGATGCTCCCCAGGGAAGGCATCACTGTAGGCGATAGGCAGACCTGGCATGAAATAACAAAGCGACACAAGTGGAGAGTTCCCTTTGGGTAGTCCTGACGATTACACACCATGGAGTCCATGCCAAGCCTTGTTAATCACTTTTGCTCTTTGAATTGTCACACCAACCCGGAAGGGAGCTAGTAGTCAGCAGCCCGTTTCCCAAAGGCCAAACTACCTACAGTACGAGGAGGCTACAGTAAAGGCAGGCACACGGTGCTGGGGAGTGGTGCCCTGCTTCTGTGGTCTTGTGGCTTCGCAGCTGAAAGAGAGAGTCAGTGAGAAAGCTCCCCTTTGGCCCAGAGCTGTGTCTTCAGCCCGTCTCTACCGTGTCCAGCTGAATCCTGGGGGGGGACCGAAGTGACAGAATAGGAATGTATTTATGCTTTTGTGGCTTCCTTCTGACTCTCTCCTTCAGCAGTGTTCAAGAGGCTTCTTTTGGTACAACGTATTTCAGAAAATCCCTGAAAAGAAAATGGTAAGGAAATCCTGGTGCAGGTGACAGCAGAGATGGCAGGATCCTTCTGCATCTGTTAGGAGGACACCGACTGTCTTGCTCACGGCTTTCTATCTGTAGTGTCAATGGCTCCTTGCGTGAAGGGAGGATAACCCCCTCCGGGGAAGTGGTCCCATGCTCACAGGGTTGATGAGGACGACCCAGAACACAGAGCTAAACACACCATCCTTGCTTGCGTGTCTGGAAGGAGAACAATGTCTCCTAGGCTAATGATAACAAATAAATAAATAAATAGGTGATATGATCGATTACTCCCTGAGTGCCCAGTATATTCTGACATTCTTTGCACGGATTCAGTTCTTTCATCCCGAGAGCCAGACACTATTTTTTTGCCCTTTAGAGCAGCGGAGACTGAGCCACAGCGAGGTTATGTCCCATGGCTATCTGTGGCACAGATGGGACTGGCCCTCCTGCAGGCTGACTGCAGCCCCCCGCCCAACCGGACAGCATGTCATGCCATGAAAGGTGAGGACACTGAACACCTGGCCCAGAGGCAGCAGTGGGAAAGCACTGAGCAGCTGGCAGTCAGAACCCTCTGCACAGCTCTGTGACCTCTCTGGGCTTCAGCCTCCCACCTCTGCAGCCAGGAGCACAGCTGGACTGTCTCCGAAGACCCTTGTGGCCCTGAAAAAGGAGAGGCCGGATTCAGCCTCCAGTGATGTCATAACCGGCACCATGTGGCCGGGAGGTGAGACAGCTGTAGTGTAGGTTTGGTCCTTTGAGTCTAGGCTGTGTGCCCTTGGGTAAGTTGCTTAACCTCTCTGGAATTGGCACCGTCGCTCCAGACCATGCAGGTTCACTGAGTGTGTCCAAATGCTGTGGCGGTGACTCGTTCCATGGGGCTTGTTGGAGGAGATCCCCACGCCCTCTGGCACTGGATAAGCAAGGTTCCTATCCATCTCTGCCCTCACCATGGGCTTGCTTGCAAAGCAGGGCGCCTTTCTCCAGGAGCTTGTTGGGAGCTAAAGGATTCTCCGTGCACAGATGTCAGTGTGGAGATAGCGATCAGAAAGGACACCGTGTGGGAAGCCCGAGCTAGGAACCAGGCCACTGTCTCGCTTATTCCCCCTCTTGGAAATTAATCTTTTCTATAGAAAGGAGGAAATGACATCTCAGAGAGTATCAGTGACTTGCCAGGTCAGGAAGTGGCACGGTGGCTGTGAACCCGGGTGCCTGACACCAGCACCCACGCACGCAGCACGGGCCGGCTCCCGAAATGCCCTCTTCACACAGGGCACCTGTGGCCGATCTTGGTCCTGACTTCTGAGCCTCTTGTCTCCTCTTTCTCTTGGAGTGCCCATGAAATAGGAATTCCCTCCCCAGACCGCCAGGGGGCCCAGCACCTGAACTATATCACCTGTCCCCTCAGCACACACGTCTTGCTAATAAACACCACCAGGCCCTCCGCACTGCAGCACCACCATCACTCTGCAGCGGAACACGTGAAGTCCTCCTTCTGAAACCAAGTCTCCGGGAAACGGCTGGGAAATGCCCACCAGACAAATCCAAGTCACTTTCGGGGTGTCAGGTAGCCACGGGCTGGATTTTGAGGGAAGGGACGATGTCAGGCTGATCTAGGGAGGCACTGGCGAAGATTCAGGGCCAAGCCCCTGCAGGGAGCCGTCAGGGGTGGCGAGTGTCCTGTCCGTAGCCCTGGGCGAGCCAAGACTGATGTTGCGTGTGGGGAGGCAGGGGGCAGAGCTGCTCCAGGCGTGTGTGGTCCACACAGTGGGGCATGTGTGAAGTGTTCCCGGGACTCAAGCACACACTTCAATGTATGTGCAGCCTATGAGAGCCTCTAATTTTCAGAATTGCTCCTCCACGTGTTAAGGTGATTTTACGTGTTGAAGGGAAAAATGGGTTTCCCATATCGTGTCCTTTTACATTTTTTTCTTAGCGGTTCTTTTTACTGACCAGGGTGAAAACTGTGGCAGAAAATACAAATAGGTCTTTCCAGGGTGTGTTAGACGCAAGCCCCGTGTAGAAGTCAAACAAGGGGGGTGTGGGATTCCATCCCCTCTGGGTGCTTTTCCAGGCTCTCATCACCGAGGACTGAGTTTGGCAGGGGCCCCCAGAGAAGGAAAATGAGAAACGGACCACTTGCTCTGCAATCCATACTCCTAAGGGGAATAGAGGGAGTGCGTCCTCTGTGTGTCCGATGCCCTGTGTCTTCTGGGCGAGGCTTTCCTTTGGAGCTGAGAAACTGAAGCTCACATTAACCTAAGCGGCTAAGACGCTCCGTGTGTGTGTGTGTGTTTTGGGGGGTGGGGGAGGGTCCTCTTTGGTCCAGAGCCGAGGTCTCTGCACTTCCAGCCCAGCTCCCCACGCCAGCCCTGATGGGCACGGAGTCTCTTTGTCCAAGACAGACAAAGGAAGACAGAGCCAGAATGAAGTCAACAACTTTTATTACAGCTCACATATTTCATAGAAAAAGGAATGTAGCGTCAGGTCCGGTTGTATGAAAAACGGTAAAATGCAGGTTCGTCCTGGTTGCTCTGTTGACACCCGGGGCAGGCTCTCCGCGACATCAGGCACAGCAGCTGCACTTGTCCGAGGCCCCTTTGCAGACGCAGCCCTGGGCACACTTGGCGCAGCCCACGGGGCAGCAGGAGCAGCAGCCTGGGGAAGCGAGGGCAGCGTGCGGTCGGACCACGCGTTGTCCGGAGCCACCCTTCCCAGCAGCAGGCCTGGCCCCAGCTGCCCTCAGGCCCAGACCCTGAGTTTAGGATGGTGTCCTCTGCCCTGAGATCATTGCTCTCAGACACTAGGTTCAGGTTGCCTGCCCCATCTGTGCCCAGGACAGGGCACAGAGCCTTGGAGAGACAGTGAGCAGGGCCTCTGGGGACGAGAGAAAGCCAGCGCCCAGCACCGTCAGTGATGTGAGCAAAGTCCTCAGGATCAAAGTGGAGGCAAAGCCCTGACAGAGCAGCTCCCGCTCGGGATAGGGAAGCTCTGGGCTGCTTCGACAGGAAGGGGCTGCCCCAGGTCTGAGAAACCACACACGGTCACTAGTTCATGTCCCTAAAGTGCTTCAGTCCCTGAGAGGATTCAGAAGCGTGACTCAGGAGGCAGGAGGACTAGTTCTACTGACAGGTCTGAGGTTGTTTGTTAATGACCCGTCTGGGCCTCAGTCTCCCTGTTCTCTAGTGCGCACTTGGGTCTCGGTCATCTGGAAGGTGATTCCAGCTCTGATTGTGAATCCCTTCCTGGTGGTGGGGGGGGGGGGGGTGGGTGGTGGGGGTTACCGGGAAGTTTGGTCACTGTCCTGCTCCTGCCTGCTGAGCTCTGGGCTCCCTGCTCGCACTCAGCCCAGACCCCGCATTCCCAGAGAAGGCCCCGCACACTCACTCTTCTTGCAGGAGGTGCATCTGCAGGCTTTGCAGGTGCAGGAGCCAGCGCAGCTGCAGGAGCCGCCTGCCAGGAAGGGAAAGGCCCGCGGTGAGCAGGGAGAGGGATGCAGGAGCTAGAGCAGACGGTCAGCAATGCCTCCCTGAGCCCTCCTCCTCTGTCAGGACCCAGCCCTGGGAGCTCGTGTCCACTCAGGCGGATAGAGAAGCCCCAGCTCCTCTCTTCTGGTCCAAGGAGAGTAGGTCCCCTCCTGATGGACTCCACAGGGAAGGTCCCAGGCTCCAGACCCAGCCCAGGCTGACTGGGGCTGGGGGCCAGGGCCCATGGCCTGAACCCGAAAGAGGCAATGTCCCCTCCTCCCATCAAGTCCTGGCAGCTCCGAGGCCTCCTCCAAACACTGGGTCCCGGTCTAGCAGTCCCCTGACCAGCTGGGTGACCTCAAGAAGGACAGCCTGGAGCCTCCGTGCCCTCAGTGTTAACGGAGAGGCAAAGGGAGACTGACGTGCTCTCAGGAGCCTGGCAGGCAAGAAAGCCCTGGACCCGTGACAGGAGTCCTCCTGAGCTCCAACTCAAAACCCTCCCTTCTCGTCCTGTGCCTGCGAAGGGGGGCATCCTAAGGCTCAAAGCCAGGGTTCCCTTACCAGTGGGGCAGGAGCACTTGGGGTCCATCTGGAGGAGGAGTGAGGCCCGAGGTCCAAAGCAAGGGGCGAAGCGGCTTCACTGGTCCGGTCAGGGGCGTGTGGGAGCCAGGAGCCCGTGGGCTCAGTTATAGGCCGAGGAGGCGGCCCGGGCGCAGAGGCCCCGCCCCCGCCTTGCACCCGCCCCGCGGATCCGCGCCCGCGCCCGCGCCCGCGCTGCCCGCGGCGCCCTGGGCCGGGCTGTGAGCAACACGCGGGGCCGAGCGCACGATTCCACTTCGGTGCCGGCTGGAGCGGAGGAAGCGGGTGCCGTGCGGTAAGCGGTGTCCCAGCCCCCTGGCCGCCCCTTTGCGATGTGGCCGACGGGAGCAGCCCCCCTGTTGCCGGGTTGTGCAGGAATCCAGCTCCCGCGTCCTCCGGTCTTCCCCGCCCCAGGCCGCGCGCCGCCGGCCTCCGGGTCGCCGTTTCCTGCAGCCTGAGAACAGCCCCCGCCTCCCGCTCGTGTCCCTGGCTTGGCCGGAGCCGGGGAGCGGTGTCAGAGACCGCAGGCGCATGTGACCCTCACCGCCGTTTCGCCCACCCCGTGTGTCCCCAGGCGTTGGCAGCCCCGGTCCCCACCACGGTCCTTTGGAAGCACTTTTCCGGTACCGTCTCCTGTAACCGCCCCGCGATGAACATTGCCTTCGGCCGCTAGTCGTCACTTGTGTTTTCCTTTCCTGGAGGGATCATGGCGCATTTCTCCGGGGGCTCCTTTGCCTAAACTTTGCAGGGGCGCTCCTCACCGTGGCCGGTCCACCCCACGCCAGGGTGGAGGTTCCCTGATCATGGGATGCTCCCCAGGGAAGGCATCACTGTAGGCGATAGGCAGACCTGGCATGAAATAACAAAGCGACACAAGTGGAGAGTTCCCTTTGGGTAGTCCTGACGATTACACACCATGGAGTCCATGCCAAGCCTTGTTAATCACTTTTGCTCTTTGAATTGTCACACCAACCCGGAAGGGAGCTAGTAGTCAGCAGCCCGTTTCCCAAAGGCCAAACTACCTACAGTACGAGGAGGCTACAGTAAAGGCAGGCACACAGTGCTGGGGAGTGGTGCCCTGCTTCTGTGGTCTTGTGGCTTCGCAGCTGAAGGAGAGAGTCAGTGAGAAAGCTCCCCTTTGGCCCAGAGCTGTGTCTTCAGCCCGTCTCTACCGTGTCCAGCTGAATCCTGGGGGGGGACCGAAGTGACAGAATAGGAATGTATTTATGCTTTTGTGGCTTCCTTCTGACTCTCTCCTTCAGCAGTGTTCAAGAGGTTTCTTTTGGTACAACGTATTTCAGAAAACCCCTGAAAAGAAAATGGTAGGGAAATCCTGGTGCAGGTGACAGCAGAGATGGCAGGATCCTTCTGCATCTGTTAGGAGGACACCGACTGTCTTGCTCACGGCTTTCTATCTGTGGTGTCAATGGCTCCTTGCGTGAAGGGAGGATAACCCCCTCCGGGGAAGTGGTCCCATGCTCACAGGGTTGATGAGGACGACCCAGAACACAGAGCTAAACACACCATCCTTGCTTGCGTGTCTGGAAGGAGAACAATGTCTCCTAGGCTAATGATAACAAATAAATAAATAAATAGGTGATATGATCGATTACTCCCTGAGTGCCCAGTATATTCTGACATTCTTTGCACGGATTCAGTTCTTTCATCCCGAGAGCCAGACACTATTTTTTTGCCCTTTAGAGCAGCGGAGACTGAGCCACAGCGAGGTTATGTCCCATGGCTATCTGTGGCACAGATGGGACTGGCCCTCCTGCAGGCTGACTGCAGCCCCCCGCCCAATCGGACAGCATTTCATGCCATGAAAGGTGAGGACACTGAACACCTGGCCCAGAGGCAGCAGTGGGAAAGCACTGAGCAGCTGGCAGTCAGAACCCTCTGCACAGCTCTGTGACCTCTCTGGGCTTCAGCCTCCCACCTCTGCAGCCAGGAGCACAGCTGGACTGTCTCCGAAGACCCTTGCGGCCCTGAAAAAGGAGAGGCCGGATTCAGCCTCCAGTGATGTCATAACCGGCACCATGTGGCCGGGAGGTGAGACAGCTGTAGTGTAGGTTTGGTCCTTTGAGTCTAGGCTGTGTGCCCTTGGGTAAGTTGCTCAACCTCTCTGGAATTGGCACCGTCGCTCCAGACCATGCAGGTTCACTGAGTGTGTCCAAATGCTGTGGCGGTGACTCGTTCCATGGGGCTTGTTGGAGGAGATCCCCACGCCCTCTGGCACTGGGTAAGCAAGGTTCCTATCCATCTCTGCCCTCACCATGAGCTTGCTTGCAAAGCAGGGAGCCTTTCTCCAGGAGCTTGTTGGGAGCTAAAGGATTCTCCGTGCACAGATGTCAGTGTGGAGATAGCGATCAGAAAGGACACCGTTCGGGAAGCCCGAGCTAGGAGCCAGGCCACTGTCTCGCTTATTCCCCCTCTTGGAAATTAATCTTTTCTGTAGAAAGGAGGAAATGACATCTCAGAGAGTATCAGTGACTTGCCAGGTCAGGAAGTGGCACGGTGGCTGTGAACCCGGGTGCCTGACACCAGCACCCACGCACGCAGCACGGGCCGGCTCCCGAAATGCCCTCTTCACACAGGGCACCTGTGGCCGATCTTGGTCCTGACTTCTGAGCCTCTTGTCTCCTCTTTCTCTTGGAGTGCCCATGAAATAGGAATTCCCTCCCCAGACCGCCAGGGGGCCCAGCACCTGAACTATATCACCTGTCCCCTCAGCACACACGTCTTGCTAATAAACACCACCAGGCCCTCCGCACTGCAGCACCACCATCACTCTGCAGCGGAACACGTGAAGTCCTCCTTCTGAAACCAAGTCTCCGGGAAACGGCTGGGAAATGCCCACCAGACAAATCCAAGTCACTTTCGGGGTGTCAGGTAGCCACGGGCTGGATTTTGAGGGAAGGGACGATGTCAGGCTGATCTAGGGAGGCACTGGCGAAGATTCAGGGCCAAGCCCCTGCAGGGAGCCGTCAGGGGTGGCGAGTGTCCTGTCCGTAGCCCTGGGCGAGCCAAGACTGATGTTGCGTGTGGGGAGGCAGGGGGCAGAGCTGCTCCAGGCGTGTGTGGTCCACACAGTGGGGCATGTGTGAAGTGTTCCCGGGACTCAAGCACACACTTCAATGTATGTGCAGCCTATGAGAGCCTCTAATTTTCAGAATTGCTCCTCCACGTGTTAAGGTGATTTTACGTGTTGAAGGGAAAAATGGGTTTCCCATATCGTGTCCTTTTACATTTTTTTCTTAGCGATTCTTTTTACTGACCAGGGTGAAAACTGTGGCAGAAAATACAAATAGGTCTTTCCAGGGTGTGTTAGACGCAAGCCCCGTGTAGAAGTCAAACAAGGGGGGTGTGGGATTCCATCCCCTCTGGGTGCTTTTCCAGGCTCTCATCACCGAGGACTGAGTTTGGCAGGGGCCCCCAGAGAAGGAAAATGAGAAACGGACCACTTGCTCTGCAATCCATACTCCTAAGGGGAATAGAGGGAGTGCGTCCTCTGTGTGTCCGATGCCCTGTGTCTTCTGGGCGAGGCTTTCCTTTGGAGCTGAGAAACTGAAGCTCACATTAACCTAAGCGGCTAAGACGCTCCGTGTGTGTGTGTGTGTTTTGGGGGGTGGGGGAGGGTCCTCTTTGGTCCAGAGCCGAGGTCTCTGCACTTCCAGCCCAGTTCCCCACGCCAGCCCTGATGGGCACGGAGTCTCTTTGTCCAAGGCAGACAAAGGAAGACAGAGCCAGAATGAAGTCAACAACTTTTATTACAGCTCACATATTTCATAGAAAAAGGAATGTAGCGTCAGGTCCGGTTGTATGAAAAACGGTAAAATGCAGGTTCGTCCTGGTTGCTCTGTTGACACCCGGGGCAGGCTCTCCGCGACATCAGGCACAGCAGCTGCACTTGTCCGAGGCCCCTTTGCAGACGCAGCCCTGGGCACACTTGGCGCAGCCCACGGGGCAGCAGGAGCAGCAGCCTGGGGAAGCGAGGGCAGCGTGCGGTCGGACCACGCGTTGTCCGGAGCCACCCTTCCCAGCAGCAGGCCTGGCCCCAGCTGCCCTCAGGCCCAGACCCTGAGTTTAGGATGGTGTCCTCTGTCCTGAGATCATTGCTCTCAGACACTAGGTTCAGGTTGCCTGCCCCATCTGTGCCCAGGACAGGGCACAGAGCCTTGGAGAGACAGTGAGCAGGGCCTCTGGGGACGAGAGAAAGCCAGCGCCCAGCACCGTCAGTGATGTGAGCAAAGTCCTCAGGATCAAAGTGGAGGCAAAGCCCTGACAGAGCAGCTCCCGCTCGGGATAGGGAAGCTCTGGGCTGCTTCGACAGGAAGGGGCTGCCCCAGGTCCGAGAAACCACACACGGTCACTAGTTCATGTCCCTAAAGTGCTTCAGTCCCTGAGAGGATTCAGAAGCGTGACTCAGGAGGCAGGAGGACTAGTTCTACTGACAGGTCTGAGGTTGTTTGTTAATGACCCGTCTGGGCCTCAGTCTCCCTGTTCTCTAGTGCGCGCCTGGGTCTCGGTCATCTGGAAGGGGATTCCAGCTCTGATTGTGAATCCCTTCCTGGTGAGGTGGGGTGGTGGTGGTGGGGGTTACCGGGAAGTTTGGTCACTGTCCTGCTCCTGCCTGCTGAGCTCTGGGCTCCCTGCTCGCACTCAGCCCAGACCCCGCATTCCCAGAGAAGGCCCCGCACACTCACTCTTCTTGCAGGAGGTGCATCTGCAGGCTTTGCAGGTGCAGGAGCCAGCGCAGCTGCAGGAGCCGCCTGCCAGGAAGGGAAAGGCCCGCGGTGAGCAGGGAGAGGGATGCAGGAGCTAGAGCAGACGGTCAGCAATGCCTCCCTGAGCCCTCCTCCTCTGTCAGGACCCAGCCCTGGGAGCTCGTGTCCACTCAGGCGGATAGAGAAGCCCCAGCTCCTCTCTTCTGGTCCAAGGAGAGTAGGTCCCCTCCTGATGGACTCCACAGGGAAGGTCCCAGGCTCCAGACCCAGCCCAGGCTGACTGGGGCTGGGGGCCAGGGCCCATGGCCTGAACCCGAAAGAGGCAATGTCCCCTCCTCCCATCAAGTCCTGGCAGCTCCGAGGCCTCCTCCAAACACTGGGTCCCGGTCTAGCAGTCCCCTGACCAGCTGGGTGACCTCAAGAAGGACAGCCTGGAGCCTCCGTGCCCTCAGTGTTAACGGAGAGGCAAAGGGAGACTGACGTGCTCTCAGGAGCCTGGCAGGCAAGAAAGCCCTGGACCCGTGACAGGAGTCCTCCTGAGCTCCAACTCAAAACCCTCCCTTCTCGTCCTGTGCCTGCGAAGGGGGGCATCCTAAGGCTCAAAGCCAGGGTTCCCTTACCAGTGGGGCAGGAGCACTTGGGGTCCATCTGGAGGAGGAGTGAGGCCCGAGGTCCAAAGCAAGGGGCGAAGCGGCTTCACTGGTCCGGTCGGGGGCGTGTGGGAGCCAGGAGCCCGTGGGCTCAGTTATAGGCCGAGGAGGCGGCCCGGGCGCAGAGGCCCCGCCCCCGCCTTGCACCCGCCCCGCGGATCCGCGCCCGCGCCCGCGCCCGCGCTGCCCGCGGCGCCCTGGGCCGGGCTGTGAGCAACACGCGGGGCCGAGCGCACGATTCCACTTCGGTGCCGGCTGGAGCGGAGGAAGCGGGTGCCGTGCGGTAAGCGGTGTCCCAGCCCCCTGGCCGCCCCTTCGCGATGTGGCCGACGGGAGCAGCCCCCCTGTTGCCGGGTTGTGCAGGAATCCAGCTCCCGCGTCCTCCGGTCTTCCCCGCCCCAGGCCGCGCGCCGCCGGCCTCCGGGTCGCCGTTTCCTGCAGCCTGAGAACAGCCCCCGCCTCCCGCTCGTGTCCCTGGCTTGGCCGGAGCCGGGGAGCGGTGTCAGAGACCGCAGGCGCATGTGACCCTCACCGCCGTTTCGCCCACCCCGTGTGTCCCCAGGCGTTGGCAGCCCCGGTCTCCACCACGGTCCTTTGGAAGCACTTTTCCGGTACCGTCTCCTGTAACCGCCCCGCGATGAACATTGCCTTCGGCCGCTAGTCGTCACTTGTGTTTTCCTTTCCTGGAGGGATCATGGCGCATTTCTCCGGGGGCTCCTTTGCCTAAACTTTGCAGGGGCGCTCCTCACCGTGGCCGGTCCACCCCACGCCAGGGTGGAGGTTCCCTGATCATGGGATGCTCCCCAGGGAAGGCATCACTGTAGGCGATAGGCAGACCTGGCATGAAATAACAAAGCGACACAAGTGGAGAGTTCCCTTTGGGTAGTCCTGACGATTACACACCATGGAGTCCATGCCAAGCCTTGTTAATCACTTTTGCTCTTTGAATTGTCACACCAACCCGGAAGGGAGCTAGTAGTCAGCAGCCCGTTTCCCAAAGGCCAAACTACCTACAGTACGAGGAGGCTACAGTAAAGGCAGGCACACAGTGCTGGGGAGTGGTGCCCTGCTTCTGTGGTCTTGTGGCTTCGCAGCTGAAAGAGAGAGTCAGTGAGAAAGCTCCCCTTTGGCCCAGAGCTGTGTCTTCAGCCCGTCTCTACCGTGTCCAGCTGAATCCTGGGGGGGGGACCGAAGTGACAGAATAGGAATGTATTTATGCTTTTGTGGCTTCCTTCTGACTCTCTCCTTCAGCAGTGTTCAAGAGGTTTCTTTTGGTACAACGTATTTCAGAAAACCCCTGAAAAGAAAATGGTAGGGAAATCCTGGTGCAGGTGACAGCAGAGATGGCAGGATCCTTCTGCATCTGTTAGGAGGACACCGACTGTCTTGCTCACGGCTTTCTATCTGTAGTGTCAATGGCTCCTTGCGTGAAGGGAGGATAACCCCCTCCGGGGAAGTGGTCCCATGCTCACAGGGTTGATGAGGACGACCCAGAACACAGAGCTAAACACACCATCCTTGCTTGCGTGTCTGGAAGGAGAACAATGTCTCCTAGGCTAATGATAACAAATAAATAAATAAATAGGTGATATGATCGATTACTCCCTGAGTGCCCAGTATATTCTGACATTCTTTGCACGGATTCAGTTCTTTCATCCCGAGAGCCAGACACTATTTTTTTGCCCTTTAGAGCAGCGGAGACTGAGCCACAGCGAGGTTATGTCCCATGGCTATCTGTGGCACAGATGGGACTGGCCCTCCTGCAGGCTGACTGCAGCCCCCCGCCCAATCGGACAGCATGTCATGCCATGAAAGGTGAGGACACTGAACACCTGGCCCAGAGGCAGCAGTGGGAAAGCACTGAGCAGCTGGCAGTCAGAACCCTCTGCACAGCTCTGTGACCTCTCTGGGCTTCAGCCTCCCACCTCTGCAGCCAGGAGCACAGCTGGACTGTCTCCGAAGACCCTTGCGGCCCTGAAAAAGGAGAGGCCGGATTCAGCCTCCAGTGATGTCATAACCGGCACCATGTGGCCGGGAGGTGAGACAGCTGTAGTGTAGGTTTGGTCCTTTGAGTCTAGGCTGTGTGCCCTTGGGTAAGTTGCTCAACCTCTCTGGAATTGGCACCGTCGCTCCAGACCATGCAGGTTCACTGAGTGTGTCCAAATGCTGTGGCGGTGACTCGTTCCATGGGGCTTGTTGGAGGAGATCCCCACGCCCTCTGGCACTGGGTAAGCAAGGTTTCTATCCATCTCTGCCCTCACCATGAGCTTGCTTGCAAAGCAGGGAGCCTTTCTCCAGGAGCTTGTTGGGAGCTAAAGGATTCTCCGTGCACAGATGTCAGTGTGGAGATAGCGATCAGAAAGGACACCGTTCGGGAAGCCCGAGCTAGGAGCCAGGCCACTGTCTCGCTTATTCCCCCTCTTGGAAATTAATCTTTTCTGTAGAAAGGAGGAAATGACATCTCAGAGAGTATCAGTGACTTGCCAGGTCAGGAAGTGGCACGGTGGCTGTGAACCCGGGTGCCTGACACCAGCACCCACGCACGCAGCACGGGCCGGCTCCCGAAATGCCCTCTTCACACAGGGCACCTGTGGCCGATCTTGGTCCTGACTTCTGAGCCTCTTGTCTCCTCTTTCTCTTGGAGTGCCCATGAAATAGGAATTCCCTCCCCAGACCGCCAGGGGGCCCAGCACCTGAACTATATCACCTGTCCCCTCAGCACACACGTCTTGCTAATAAACACCACCAGGCCCTCCGCACTGCAGCACCACCATCACTCTGCAGCGGAACACGTGAAGTCCTCCTTCTGAAACCAAGTCTCTGGGAAACGGCTGGGAAATGCCCACCAGACAAATCCAAGTCACTTTCGGGGTGTCAGGTAGCCACGGGCTGGATTTTGAGGGAAGGGAAGATGTCAGGCTGATCTAGGGAGGCACTGGCGAAGATTCAGGGCCAAGCCCCTGCAGGGAGCCGTCAGGGGTGGCGAGTGTCCTGTCCGTAGCCCTGGGCGAGCCAAGACTGATGTTGCGTGTGGGGAGGCAGGGGGCAGAGCTGCTCCAGGCGTGTGTGGTCCACACAGTGGGGCATGTGTGAAGTGTTCCCGGGACTCAAGCACACACTTCAATGTATGTGCAGCCTATGAGAGCCTCTAATTTTCAGAATTGCTCCTCCACGTGTTAAGGTGATTTTACGTGTTGAAGGGAAAAATGGGTTTCCCATATCGTGTCCTTTTACATTTTTTTCTTAGCGATTCTTTTTACTGACCAGGGTGAAAACTGTGGCAGAAAATACAAATAGGTCTTTCCAGGGTGTGTTAGACGCAAGCCCCGTGTAGAAGTCAAACAAGGGGGGTGTGGGATTCCATCCCCTCTGGGTGCTTTTCCAGGCTCTCATCACCGAGGACTGAGTTTGGCAGGGGCCCCCAGAGAAGGAAAATGAGAAACGGACCACTTGCTCTGCAATCCATACTCCTAAGGGGAATAGAGGGAGTGCGTCCTCTGTGTGTCCGATGCCCTGTGTCTTCTGGGCGAGGCTTTCCTTTGGAGCTGAGAAACTGAAGCTCACATTAACCTAAGCGGCTAAGACGCTCCGTGTGTGTGTGTGTGTTTTGGGGGGTGGGGGAGGGTCCTCTTTGGTCCAGAGCCGAGGTCTCTGCACTTCCAGCCCAGTTCCCCACGCCAGCCCTGATGGGCACGGAGTCTCTTTGTCCAAGACAGACAAAGGAAGACAGAGCCAGAATGAAGTCAACAACTTTTATTACAGCTCACATATTTCATAGAAAAAGGAATGTAGCGTCAGGTCCGGTTGTATGAAAAACGGTAAAATGCAGGTTCGTCCTGGTTGCTCTGTTGACACCCGGGGCAGGCTCTCCGCGACATCAGGCACAGCAGCTGCACTTGTCCGAGGCCCCTTTGCAGACGCAGCCCTGGGCACACTTGGCGCAGCCCACGGGGCAGCAGGAGCAGCAGCCTGGGGAAGCGAGGGCAGCGTGCGGTCGGACCACGCGTTGTCCGGAGCCACCCTTCCCAGCAGCAGGCCTGGCCCCAGCTGCCCTCAGGCCCAGACCCTGAGTTTAGGATGGTGTCCTCTGTCCTGAGATCATTGCTCTCAGACACTAGGTTCAGGTTGCCTGCCCCATCTGTGCCCAGGACAGGGCACAGAGCCTTGGAGAGACAGTGAGCAGGGCCTCTGGGGACGAGAGAAAGCCAGCGCCCAGCACCGTCAGTGATGTGAGCAAAGTCCTCAGGATCAAAGTGGAGGCAAAGCCCTGACAGAGCAGCTCCCGCTCGGGATAGGGAAGCTCTGGGCTGCTTCGACAGGAAGGGGCTGCCCCAGGTCCGAGAAACCACACACGGTCACTAGTTCATGTCCCTAAAGTGCTTCAGTCCCTGAGAGGATTCAGAAGCGTGACTCAGGAGGCAGGAGGACTAGTTCTACTGACAGGTCTGAGGTTGTTTGTTAATGACCCGTCTGGGCCTCAGTCTCCCTGTTCTCTAGTGCGCGCCTGGGTCTCGGTCATCTGGAAGGGGATTCCAGCTCTGATTGTGAATCCCTTCCTGGTGAGGTGGGGTGGTGGTGGTGGGGGTTACCGGGAAGTTTGGTCACTGTCCTGCTCCTGCCTGCTGAGCTCTGGGCTCCCTGCTCGCACTCAGCCCAGACCCCGCATTCCCAGAGAAGGCCCCGCACACTCACTCTTCTTGCAGGAGGTGCATCTGCAGGCTTTGCAGGTGCAGGAGCCAGCGCAGCTGCAGGAGCCGCCTGCCAGGAAGGGAAAGGCCCGCGGTGAGCAGGGAGAGGGATGCAGGAGCTAGAGCAGACGGTCAGCAATGCCTCCCTGAGCCCTCCTCCTCTGTCAGGACCCAGCCCTGGGAGCTCGTGTCCACTCAGGCGGATAGAGAAGCCCCAGCTCCTCTCTTCTGGTCCAAGGAGAGTAGGTCCCCTCCTGATGGACTCCACAGGGAAGGTCCCAGGCTCCAGACCCAGCCCAGGCTGACTGGGGCTGGGGGCCAGGGCCCATGGCCTGAACCCGAAAGAGGCAATGTCCCCTCCTCCCATCAAGTCCTGGCAGCTCCGAGGCCTCCTCCAAACACTGGGTCCCGGTCTAGCAGTCCCCTGACCAGCTGGGTGACCTCAAGAAGGACAGCCTGGAGCCTCCGTGCCCTCAGTGTTAACGGAGAGGCAAAGGGAGACTGACGTGCTCTCAGGAGCCTGGCAGGCAAGAAAGCCCTGGACCCGTGACAGGAGTCCTCCTGAGCTCCAACTCAAAACCCTCCCTTCTCGTCCTGTGCCTGCGAAGGGGGGCATCCTAAGGCTCAAAGCCAGGGTTCCCTTACCAGTGGGGCAGGAGCACTTGGGGTCCATCTGGAGGAGGAGTGAGGCCCGAGGTCCAAAGCAAGGGGCGAAGCGGCTTCACTGGTCCGGTCGGGGGCGTGTGGGAGCCAGGAGCCCGTGGGCTCAGTTATAGGCCGAGGAGGCGGCCCGGGCGCAGAGGCCCCGCCCCCGCCTTGCACCCGCCCCGCGGATCCGCGCCCGCGCCCGCGCCCGCGCTGCCCGCGGCGCCCTGGGCCGGGCTGTGAGCAACACGCGGGGCCGAGCGCACGATTCCACTTCGGTGCCGGCTGGAGCGGAGGAAGCGGGTGCCGTGCGGTAAGCGGTGTCCCAGCCCCCGGCCGCCCCTTCGCGATGTGGCCGACGGGAGCAGCCCCCCTGTTGCCGGGTTGTGCAGGAATCCAGCTCCCGCGTCCTCCGGTCTTCCCCGCCCCAGGCCGCGCGCCGCCGGCCTCCGGGTCGCCGTTTCCTGCAGCCTGAGAACAGCCCCCGCCTCCCGCTCGTGTCCCTGGCTTGGCCGGAGCCGGGGAGCGGTGTCAGAGACCGCAGGCGCATGTGACCCTCACCGCCGTTTCGCCCACCCCGTGTGTCCCCAGGCGTTGGCAGCCCCGGTCCCCACCACGGTCCTTTGGAAGCACTTTTCCGGTACCGTCTCCTGTAACCGCCCCGCGATGAACATTGCCTTCGGCCGCTAGTCGTCACTTGTGTTTTCCTTTCCTGGAGGGATCATGGCGCATTTCTCCGGGGGCTCCTTTGCCTAAACTTTGCAGGGGCGCTCCTCACCGTGGCCGGTCCACCCCACGCCAGGGTGGAGGTTCCCTGATCATGGGATGCTCCCCAGGGAAGGCATCACTGTAGGCGATAGGCAGACCTGGCATGAAATAACAAAGCGACACAAGTGGAGAGTTCCCTTTGGGTAGTCCTGACGATTACACACCATGGAGTCCATGCCAAGCCTTGTTAATCACTTTTGCTCTTTGAATTGTCACACCAACCCGGAAGGGAGCTAGTAGTCAGCAGCCCGTTTCCCAAAGGCCAAACTACCTACAGTACGAGGAGGCTACAGTAAAGGCAGGCACACAGTGCTGGGGAGTGGTGCCCTGCTTCTGTGGTCTTGTGGCTTCGCAGCTGAAAGAGAGAGTCAGTGAGAAAGCTCCCCTTTGGCCCAGAGCTGTGTCTTCAGCCCGTCTCTACCGTGTCCAGCTGAATCCTGGGGGGGGACCGAAGTGACAGAATAGGAATGTATTTATGCTTTTGTGGCTTCCTTCTGACTCTCTCCTTCAGCAGTGTTCAAGAGGTTTCTTTTGGTACAACGTATTTCAGAAAACCCCTGAAAAGAAAATGGTAGGGAAATCCTGGTGCAGGTGACAGCAGAGATGGCAGGATCCTTCTGCATCTGTTAGGAGGACACCGACTGTCTTGCTCACGGCTTTCTATCTGTGGTGTCAATGGCTCCTTGCGTGAAGGGAGGATAACCCCCTCCGGGGAAGTGGTCCCATGCTCACAGGGTTGATGAGGACGACCCAGAACACAGAGCTAAACACACCATCCTTGCTTGCGTGTCTGGAAGGAGAACAATGTCTCCTAGGCTAATGATAACAAATAAATAAATAAATAGGTGATATGATCGATTACTCCCTGAGTGCCCAGTATATTCTGACATTCTTTGCACGGATTCAGTTCTTTCATCCCGAGAGCCAGACACTATTTTTTTGCCCTTTAGAGCAGCGGAGACTGAGCCACAGCGAGGTTATGTCCCATGGCTATCTGTGGCACAGATGGGACTGGCCCTCCTGCAGGCTGACTGCAGCCCCCCGCCCAATCGGACAGCATTTCATGCCATGAAAGGTGAGGACACTGAACACCTGGCCCAGAGGCAGCAGTGGGAAAGCACTGAGCAGCTGGCAGTCAGAACCCTCTGCACAGCTCTGTGACCTCTCTGGGCTTCAGCCTCCCACCTCTGCAGCCAGGAGCACAGCTGGACTGTCTCCGAAGACCCTTGCGGCCCTGAAAAAGGAGAGGCCGGATTCAGCCTCCAGTGATGTCATAACCGGCACCATGTGGCCGGGAGGTGAGACAGCTGTAGTGTAGGTTTGGTCCTTTGAGTCTAGGCTGTGTGCCCTTGGGTAAGTTGCTCAACCTCTCTGGAATTGGCACCGTCGCTCCAGACCATGCAGGTTCACTGAGTGTGTCCAAATGCTGTGGCGGTGACTCGTTCCATGGGGCTTGTTGGAGGAGATCCCCACGCCCTCTGGCACTGGGTAAGCAAGGTTCCTATCCATCTCTGCCCTCACCATGAGCTTGCTTGCAAAGCAGGGAGCCTTTCTCCAGGAGCTTGTTGGGAGCTAAAGGATTCTCCGTGCACAGATGTCAGTGTGGAGATAGCGATCAGAAAGGACACCGTTCGGGAAGCCCGAGCTAGGAGCCAGGCCACTGTCTCGCTTATTCCCCCTCTTGGAAATTAATCTTTTCTGTAGAAAGGAGGAAATGACATCTCAGAGAGTATCAGTGACTTGCCAGGTCAGGAAGTGGCACGGTGGCTGTGAACCCGGGTGCCTGACACCAGCACCCACGCACGCAGCACGGGCCGGCTCCCGAAATGCCCTCTTCACACAGGGCACCTGTGGCCGATCTTGGTCCTGACTTCTGAGCCTCTTGTCTCCTCTTTCTCTTGGAGTGCCCATGAAATAGGAATTCCCTCCCCAGACCGCCAGGGGGCCCAGCACCTGAACTATATCACCTGTCCCCTCAGCACACACGTCTTGCTAATAAACACCACCAGGCCCTCCGCACTGCAGCACCACCATCACTCTGCAGCGGAACACGTGAAGTCCTCCTTCTGAAACCAAGTCTCCGGGAAACGGCTGGGAAATGCCCACCAGACAAATCCAAGTCACTTTCGGGGTGTCAGGTAGCCACGGGCTGGATTTTGAGGGAAGGGACGATGTCAGGCTGATCTAGGGAGGCACTGGCGAAGATTCAGGGCCAAGCCCCTGCAGGGAGCCGTCAGGGGTGGCGAGTGTCCTGTCCGTAGCCCTGGGCGAGCCAAGACTGATGTTGCGTGTGGGGAGGCAGGGGGCAGAGCTGCTCCAGGCGTGTGTGGTCCACACAGTGGGGCATGTGTGAAGTGTTCCCGGGACTCAAGCACACACTTCAATGTATGTGCAGCCTATGAGAGCCTCTAATTTTCAGAATTGCTCCTCCACGTGTTAAGGTGATTTTACGTGTTGAAGGGAAAAATGGGTTTCCCATATCGTGTCCTTTTACATTTTTTTCTTAGCGATTCTTTTTACTGACCAGGGTGAAAACTGTGGCAGAAAATACAAATAGGTCTTTCCAGGGTGTGTTAGACGCAAGCCCCGTGTAGAAGTCAAACAAGGGGGGTGTGGGATTCCATCCCCTCTGGGTGCTTTTCCAGGCTCTCATCACCGAGGACTGAGTTTGGCAGGGGCCCCCAGAGAAGGAAAATGAGAAACGGACCACTTGCTCTGCAATCCATACTCCTAAGGGGAATAGAGGGAGTGCGTCCTCTGTGTGTCCGATGCCCTGTGTCTTCTGGGCGAGGCTTTCCTTTGGAGCTGAGAAACTGAAGCTCACATTAACCTAAGCGGCTAAGACGCTCCGTGTGTGTGTGTGTGTTTTGGGGGGTGGGGGAGGGTCCTCTTTGGTCCAGAGCCGAGGTCTCTGCACTTCCAGCCCAGTTCCCCACGCCAGCCCTGATGGGCACGGAGTCTCTTTGTCCAAGACAGACAAAGGAAGACAGAGCCAGAATGAAGTCAACAACTTTTATTACAGCTCACATATTTCATAGAAAAAGGAATGTAGCGTCAGGTCCGGTTGTATGAAAAACGGTAAAATGCAGGTTCGTCCTGGTTGCTCTGTTGACACCCGGGGCAGGCTCTCCGCGACATCAGGCACAGCAGCTGCACTTGTCCGAGGCCCCTTTGCAGACGCAGCCCTGGGCACACTTGGCGCAGCCCACGGGGCAGCAGGAGCAGCAGCCTGGGGAAGCGAGGGCAGCGTGCGGTCGGACCACGCGTTGTCCGGAGCCACCCTTCCCAGCAGCAGGCCTGGCCCCAGCTGCCCTCAGGCCCAGACCCTGAGTTTAGGATGGTGTCCTCTGTCCTGAGATCATTGCTCTCAGACACTAGGTTCAGGTTGCCTGCCCCATCTGTGCCCAGGACAGGGCACAGAGCCTTGGAGAGACAGTGAGCAGGGCCTCTGGGGACGAGAGAAAGCCAGCGCCCAGCACCGTCAGTGATGTGAGCAAAGTCCTCAGGATCAAAGTGGAGGCAAAGCCCTGACAGAGCAGCTCCCGCTCGGGATAGGGAAGCTCTGGGCTGCTTCGACAGGAAGGGGCTGCCCCAGGTCCGAGAAACCACACACGGTCACTAGTTCATGTCCCTAAAGTGCTTCAGTCCCTGAGAGGATTCAGAAGCGTGACTCAGGAGGCAGGAGGACTAGTTCTACTGACAGGTCTGAGGTTGTTTGTTAATGACCCGTCTGGGCCTCAGTCTCCCTGTTCTCTAGTGCGCGCCTGGGTCTCGGTCATCTGGAAGGGGATTCCAGCTCTGATTGTGAATCCCTTCCTGGTGAGGTGGGGTGGTGGTGGTGGGGGTTACCGGGAAGTTTGGTCACTGTCCTGCTCCTGCCTGCTGAGCTCTGGGCTCCCTGCTCGCACTCAGCCCAGACCCCGCATTCCCAGAGAAGGCCCCGCACACTCACTCTTCTTGCAGGAGGTGCATCTGCAGGCTTTGCAGGTGCAGGAGCCAGCGCAGCTGCAGGAGCCGCCTGCCAGGAAGGGAAAGGCCCGCGGTGAGCAGGGAGAGGGATGCAGGAGCTAGAGCAGACGGTCAGCAATGCCTCCCTGAGCCCTCCTCCTCTGTCAGGACCCAGCCCTGGGAGCTCGTGTCCACTCAGGCGGATAGAGAAGCCCCAGCTCCTCTCTTCTGGTCCAAGGAGAGTAGGTCCCCTCCTGATGGACTCCACAGGGAAGGTCCCAGGCTCCAGACCCAGCCCAGGCTGACTGGGGCTGGGGGCCAGGGCCCATGGCCTGAACCCGAAAGAGGCAATGTCCCCTCCTCCCATCAAGTCCTGGCAGCTCCGAGGCCTCCTCCAAACACTGGGTCCCGGTCTAGCAGTCCCCTGACCAGCTGGGTGACCTCAAGAAGGACAGCCTGGAGCCTCCGTGCCCTCAGTGTTAACGGAGAGGCAAAGGGAGACTGACGTGCTCTCAGGAGCCTGGCAGGCAAGAAAGCCCTGGACCCGTGACAGGAGTCCTCCTGAGCTCCAACTCAAAACCCTCCCTTCTCGTCCTGTGCCTGCGAAGGGGGGCATCCTAAGGCTCAAAGCCAGGGTTCCCTTACCAGTGGGGCAGGAGCACTTGGGGTCCATCTGGAGGAGGAGTGAGGCCCGAGGTCCAAAGCAAGGGGCGAAGCGGCTTCACTGGTCCGGTCGGGGGCGTGTGGGAGCCAGGAGCCCGTGGGCTCAGTTATAGGCCGAGGAGGCGGCCCGGGCGCAGAGGCCCCGCCCCCGCCTTGCACCCGCCCCGCGGATCCGCGCCCGCGCCCGCGCCCGCGCTGCCCGCGGCGCCCTGGGCCGGGCTGTGAGCAACACGCGGGGCCGAGCGCACGATTCCACTTCGGTGCCGGCTGGAGCGGAGGAAGCGGGTGCCGTGCGGTAAGCGGTGTCCCAGCCCCCGGCCGCCCCTTCGCGATGTGGCCGACGGGAGCAGCCCCCCTGTTGCCGGGTTGTGCAGGAATCCAGCTCCCGCGTCCTCCGGTCTTCCCCGCCCCAGGCCGCGCGCCGCCGGCCTCCGGGTCGCCGTTTCCTGCAGCCTGAGAACAGCCCCCGCCTCCCGCTCGTGTCCCTGGCTTGGCCGGAGCCGGGGAGCGGTGTCAGAGACCGCAGGCGCATGTGACCCTCACCGCCGTTTCGCCCACCCCGTGTGTCCCCAGGCGTTGGCAGCCCCGGTCCCCACCACGGTCCTTTGGAAGCACTTTTCCGGTACCGTCTCCTGTAACCGCCCCGCGATGAACATTGCCTTCGGCCGCTAGTCGTCACTTGTGTTTTCCTTTCCTGGAGGGATCATGGCGCATTTCTCCGGGGGCTCCTTTGCCTAAACTTTGCAGGGGCGCTCCTCACCGTGGCCGGTCCACCCCACGCCAGGGTGGAGGTTCCCTGATCATGGGATGCTCCCCAGGGAAGGCATCACTGTAGGCGATAGGCAGACCTGGCATGAAATAACAAAGCGACACAAGTGGAGAGTTCCCTTTGGGTAGTCCTGACGATTACACACCATGGAGTCCATGCCAAGCCTTGTTAATCACTTTTGCTCTTTGAATTGTCACACCAACCCGGAAGGGAGCTAGTAGTCAGCAGCCCGTTTCCCAAAGGCCAAACTACCTACAGTACGAGGAGGCTACAGTAAAGGCAGGCACACAGTGCTGGGGAGTGGTGCCCTGCTTCTGTGGTCTTGTGGCTTCGCAGCTGAAAGAGAGAGTCAGTGAGAAAGCTCCCCTTTGGCCCAGAGCTGTGTCTTCAGCCCGTCTCTACCGTGTCCAGCTGAATCCTGGGGGGGGACCGAAGTGACAGAATAGGAATGTATTTATGCTTTTGTGGCTTCCTTCTGACTCTCTCCTTCAGCAGTGTTCAAGAGGTTTCTTTTGGTACAACGTATTTCAGAAAACCCCTGAAAAGAAAATGGTAGGGAAATCCTGGTGCAGGTGACAGCAGAGATGGCAGGATCCTTCTGCATCTGTTAGGAGGACACCGACTGTCTTGCTCACGGCTTTCTATCTGTGGTGTCAATGGCTCCTTGCGTGAAGGGAGGATAACCCCCTCCGGGGAAGTGGTCCCATGCTCACAGGGTTGATGAGGACGACCCAGAACACAGAGCTAAACACACCATCCTTGCTTGCGTGTCTGGAAGGAGAACAATGTCTCCTAGGCTAATGATAACAAATAAATAAATAAATAGGTGATATGATCGATTACTCCCTGAGTGCCCAGTATATTCTGACATTCTTTGCACGGATTCAGTTCTTTCATCCCGAGAGCCAGACACTATTTTTTTGCCCTTTAGAGCAGCGGAGACTGAGCCACAGCGAGGTTATGTCCCATGGCTATCTGTGGCACAGATGGGACTGGCCCTCCTGCAGGCTGACTGCAGCCCCCCGCCCAATCGGACAGCATTTCATGCCATGAAAGGTGAGGACACTGAACACCTGGCCCAGAGGCAGCAGTGGGAAAGCACTGAGCAGCTGGCAGTCAGAACCCTCTGCACAGCTCTGTGACCTCTCTGGGCTTCAGCCTCCCACCTCTGCAGCCAGGAGCACAGCTGGACTGTCTCCGAAGACCCTTGCGGCCCTGAAAAAGGAGAGGCCGGATTCAGCCTCCAGTGATGTCATAACCGGCACCATGTGGCCGGGAGGTGAGACAGCTGTAGTGTAGGTTTGGTCCTTTGAGTCTAGGCTGTGTGCCCTTGGGTAAGTTGCTCAACCTCTCTGGAATTGGCACCGTCGCTCCAGACCATGCAGGTTCACTGAGTGTGTCCAAATGCTGTGGCGGTGACTCGTTCCATGGGGCTTGTTGGAGGAGATCCCCACGCCCTCTGGCACTGGGTAAGCAAGGTTCCTATCCATCTCTGCCCTCACCATGAGCTTGCTTGCAAAGCAGGGAGCCTTTCTCCAGGAGCTTGTTGGGAGCTAAAGGATTCTCCGTGCACAGATGTCAGTGTGGAGATAGCGATCAGAAAGGACACCGTTCGGGAAGCCCGAGCTAGGAGCCAGGCCACTGTCTCGCTTATTCCCCCTCTTGGAAATTAATCTTTTCTGTAGAAAGGAGGAAATGACATCTCAGAGAGTATCAGTGACTTGCCAGGTCAGGAAGTGGCACGGTGGCTGTGAACCCGGGTGCCTGACACCAGCACCCACGCACGCAGCACGGGCCGGCTCCCGAAATGCCCTCTTCACACAGGGCACCTGTGGCCGATCTTGGTCCTGACTTCTGAGCCTCTTGTCTCCTCTTTCTCTTGGAGTGCCCATGAAATAGGAATTCCCTCCCCAGACCGCCAGGGGGCCCAGCACCTGAACTATATCACCTGTCCCCTCAGCACACACGTCTTGCTAATAAACACCACCAGGCCCTCCGCACTGCAGCACCACCATCACTCTGCAGCGGAACACGTGAAGTCCTCCTTCTGAAACCAAGTCTCCGGGAAACGGCTGGGAAATGCCCACCAGACAAATCCAAGTCACTTTCGGGGTGTCAGGTAGCCACGGGCTGGATTTTGAGGGAAGGGACGATGTCAGGCTGATCTAGGGAGGCACTGGCGAAGATTCAGGGCCAAGCCCCTGCAGGGAGCCGTCAGGGGTGGCGAGTGTCCTGTCCGTAGCCCTGGGCGAGCCAAGACTGATGTTGCGTGTGGGGAGGCAGGGGGCAGAGCTGCTCCAGGCGTGTGTGGTCCACACAGTGGGGCATGTGTGAAGTGTTCCCGGGACTCAAGCACACACTTCAATGTATGTGCAGCCTATGAGAGCCTCTAATTTTCAGAATTGCTCCTCCACGTGTTAAGGTGATTTTACGTGTTGAAGGGAAAAATGGGTTTCCCATATCGTGTCCTTTTACATTTTTTTCTTAGCGATTCTTTTTACTGACCAGGGTGAAAACTGTGGCAGAAAATACAAATAGGTCTTTCCAGGGTGTGTTAGACGCAAGCCCCGTGTAGAAGTCAAACAAGGGGGGTGTGGGATTCCATCCCCTCTGGGTGCTTTTCCAGGCTCTCATCACCGAGGACTGAGTTTGGCAGGGGCCCCCAGAGAAGGAAAATGAGAAACGGACCACTTGCTCTGCAATCCATACTCCTAAGGGGAATAGAGGGAGTGCGTCCTCTGTGTGTCCGATGCCCTGTGTCTTCTGGGCGAGGCTTTCCTTTGGAGCTGAGAAACTGAAGCTCACATTAACCTAAGCGGCTAAGACGCTCCGTGTGTGTGTGTGTGTTTTGGGGGGTGGGGGAGGGTCCTCTTTGGTCCAGAGCCGAGGTCTCTGCACTTCCAGCCCAGTTCCCCACGCCAGCCCTGATGGGCACGGAGTCTCTTTGTCCAAGACAGACAAAGGAAGACAGAGCCAGAATGAAGTCAACAACTTTTATTACAGCTCACATATTTCATAGAAAAAGGAATGTAGCGTCAGGTCCGGTTGTATGAAAAACGGTAAAATGCAGGTTCGTCCTGGTTGCTCTGTTGACACCCGGGGCAGGCTCTCCGCGACATCAGGCACAGCAGCTGCACTTGTCCGAGGCCCCTTTGCAGACGCAGCCCTGGGCACACTTGGCGCAGCCCACGGGGCAGCAGGAGCAGCAGCCTGGGGAAGCGAGGGCAGCGTGCGGTCGGACCACGCGTTGTCCGGAGCCACCCTTCCCAGCAGCAGGCCTGGCCCCAGCTGCCCTCAGGCCCAGACCCTGAGTTTAGGATGGTGTCCTCTGTCCTGAGATCATTGCTCTCAGACACTAGGTTCAGGTTGCCTGCCCCATCTGTGCCCAGGACAGGGCACAGAGCCTTGGAGAGACAGTGAGCAGGGCCTCTGGGGACGAGAGAAAGCCAGCGCCCAGCACCGTCAGTGATGTGAGCAAAGTCCTCAGGATCAAAGTGGAGGCAAAGCCCTGACAGAGCAGCTCCCGCTCGGGATAGGGAAGCTCTGGGCTGCTTCGACAGGAAGGGGCTGCCCCAGGTCCGAGAAACCACACACGGTCACTAGTTCATGTCCCTAAAGTGCTTCAGTCCCTGAGAGGATTCAGAAGCGTGACTCAGGAGGCAGGAGGACTAGTTCTACTGACAGGTCTGAGGTTGTTTGTTAATGACCCGTCTGGGCCTCAGTCTCCCTGTTCTCTAGTGCGCACTTGGGTCTCGGTCATCTGGAAGGTGATTCCAGCTCTGATTGTGAATCCCTTCCTGGTGGGGGGGGGGGGGTGGGGGGGTGGTGGGGGTTACCGGGAAGTTTGGTCACTGTCCTGCTCCTGCCTGCTGAGCTCTGGGCTCCCTGCTCGCACTCAGCCCAGACCCCGCATTCCCAGAGAAGGCCCCGCACACTCACTCTTCTTGCAGGAGGTGCATCTGCAGGCTTTGCAGGTGCAGGAGCCAGCGCAGCTGCAGGAGCCGCCTGCCAGGAAGGGAAAGGCCCGCGGTGAGCAGGGAGAGGGATGCAGGAGCTAGAGCAGACGGTCAGCAATGCCTCCCTGAGCCCTCCTCCTCTGTCAGGACCCAGCCCTGGGAGCTCGTGTCCACTCAGGCGGATAGAGAAGCCCCAGCTCCTCTCTTCTGGTCCAAGGAGAGTAGGTCCCCTCCTGATGGACTCCACAGGGAAGGTCCCAGGCTCCAGACCCAGCCCAGGCTGACTGGGGCTGGGGGCCAGGGCCCATGGCCTGAACCCGAAAGAGGCAATGTCCCCTCCTCCCATCAAGTCCTGGCAGCTCCGAGGCCTCCTCCAAACACTGGGTCCCGGTCTAGCAGTCCCCTGACCAGCTGGGTGACCTCAAGAAGGACAGCCTGGAGCCTCCGTGCCCTCAGTGTTAACGGAGAGGCAAAGGGAGACTGACGTGCTCTCAGGAGCCTGGCAGGCAAGAAAGCCCTGGACCCGTGACAGGAGTCCTCCTGAGCTCCAACTCAAAACCCTCCCTTCTCGTCCTGTGCCTGCGAAGGGGGGCATCCTAAGGCTCAAAGCCAGGGTTCCCTTACCAGTGGGGCAGGAGCACTTGGGGTCCATCTGGAGGAGGAGTGAGGCCCGAGGTCCAAAGCAAGGGGCGAAGCGGCTTCACTGGTCCGGTCGGGGGCGTGTGGGAGCCAGGAGCCCGTGGGCTCAGTTATAGGCCGAGGAGGCGGCCCGGGCGCAGAGGCCCCGCCCCCGCCTTGCACCCGCCCCGCGGATCCGCGCCCGCGCCCGCGCCCGCGCTGCCCGCGGCGCCCTGGGCCGGGCTGTGAGCAACACGCGGGGCCGAGCGCACGATTCCACTTCGGTGCCGGCTGGAGCGGAGGAAGCGGGTGCCGTGCGGTAAGCGGTGTCCCAGCCCCCTGGCCGCCCCTTCGCGATGTGGCCGACGGGAGCAGCCCCCCTGTTGCCGGGTTGTGCAGGAATCCAGCTCCCGCGTCCTCCGGTCTTCCCCGCCCCAGGCCGCGCGCCGCCGGCCTCCGGGTCGCCGTTTCCTGCAGCCTGAGAACAGCCCCCGCCTCCCGCTCGTGTCCCTGGCTTGGCCGGAGCCGGGGAGCGGTGTCAGAGACCGCAGGCGCATGTGACCCTCACCGCCGTTTCGCCCACCCCGTGTGTCCCCAGGCGTTGGCAGCCCCGGTCTCCACCACGGTCCTTTGGAAGCACTTTTCCGGTACCGTCTCCTGTAACCGCCCCGCGATGAACATTGCCTTCGGCCGCTAGTCGTCACTTGTGTTTTCCTTTCCTGGAGGGATCATGGCGCATTTCTCCGGGGGCTCCTTTGCCTAAACTTTGCAGGGGCGCTCCTCACCGTGGCCGGTCCACCCCACGCCAGGGTGGAGGTTCCCTGATCATGGGATGCTCCCCAGGGAAGGCATCACTGTAGGCGATAGGCAGACCTGGCATGAAATAACAAAGCGACACAAGTGGAGAGTTCCCTTTGGGTAGTCCTGACGATTACACACCATGGAGTCCATGCCAAGCCTTGTTAATCACTTTTGCTCTTTGAATTGTCACACCAACCCGGAAGGGAGCTAGTAGTCAGCAGCCCGTTTCCCAAAGGCCAAACTACCTACAGTACGAGGAGGCTACAGTAAAGGCAGGCACACAGTGCTGGGGAGTGGTGCCCTGCTTCTGTGGTCTTGTGGCTTCGCAGCTGAAAGAGAGAGTCAGTGAGAAAGCTCCCCTTTGGCCCAGAGCTGTGTCTTCAGCCCGTCTCTACCGTGTCCAGCTGAATCCTGGGGGGGGGACCGAAGTGACAGAATAGGAATGTATTTATGCTTTTGTGGCTTCCTTCTGACTCTCTCCTTCAGCAGTGTTCAAGAGGTTTCTTTTGGTACAACGTATTTCAGAAAACCCCTGAAAAGAAAATGGTAGGGAAATCCTGGTGCAGGTGACAGCAGAGATGGCAGGATCCTTCTGCATCTGTTAGGAGGACACCGACTGTCTTGCTCACGGCTTTCTATCTGTAGTGTCAATGGCTCCTTGCGTGAAGGGAGGATAACCCCCTCCGGGGAAGTGGTCCCATGCTCACAGGGTTGATGAGGACGACCCAGAACACAGAGCTAAACACACCATCCTTGCTTGCGTGTCTGGAAGGAGAACAATGTCTCCTAGGCTAATGATAACAAATAAATAAATAAATAGGTGATATGATCGATTACTCCCTGAGTGCCCAGTATATTCTGACATTCTTTGCACGGATTCAGTTCTTTCATCCCGAGAGCCAGACACTATTTTTTTGCCCTTTAGAGCAGCGGAGACTGAGCCACAGCGAGGTTATGTCCCATGGCTATCTGTGGCACAGATGGGACTGGCCCTCCTGCAGGCTGACTGCAGCCCCCCGCCCAATCGGACAGCATGTCATGCCATGAAAGGTGAGGACACTGAACACCTGGCCCAGAGGCAGCAGTGGGAAAGCACTGAGCAGCTGGCAGTCAGAACCCTCTGCACAGCTCTGTGACCTCTCTGGGCTTCAGCCTCCCACCTCTGCAGCCAGGAGCACAGCTGGACTGTCTCCGAAGACCCTTGCGGCCCTGAAAAAGGAGAGGCCGGATTCAGCCTCCAGTGATGTCATAACCGGCACCATGTGGCCGGGAGGTGAGACAGCTGTAGTGTAGGTTTGGTCCTTTGAGTCTAGGCTGTGTGCCCTTGGGTAAGTTGCTCAACCTGTCTGGAATTGGCACCGTCGCTCCAGACCATGCAGGTTCACTGAGTGTGTCCAAATGCTGTGGCGGTGACTCGTTCCATGGGGCTTGTTGGAGGAGATCCCCACGCCCTCTGGCACTGGGTAAGCAAGGTTCCTATCCATCTCTGCCCTCACCATGAGCTTGCTTGCAAAGCAGGGAGCCTTTCTCCAGGAGCTTGTTGGGAGCTAAAGGATTCTCCGTGCACAGATGTCAGTGTGGAGATAGCGATCAGAAAGGACACCGTTCGGGAAGCCCGAGCTAGGAGCCAGGCCACTGTCTCGCTTATTCCCCCTCTTGGAAATTAATCTTTTCTGTAGAAAGGAGGAAATGACATCTCAGAGAGTATCAGTGACTTGCCAGGTCAGGAAGTGGCACGGTGGCTGTGAACCCGGGTGCCTGACACCAGCACCCACGCACGCAGCACGGGCCGGCTCCCGAAATGCCCTCTTCACACAGGGCACCTGTGGCCGATCTTGGTCCTGACTTCTGAGCCTCTTGTCTCCTCTTTCTCTTGGAGTGCCCATGAAATAGGAATTCCCTCCCCAGACCGCCAGGGGGCCCAGCACCTGAACTATATCACCTGTCCCCTCAGCACACACGTCTTGCTAATAAACACCACCAGGCCCTCCGCACTGCAGCACCACCATCACTCTGCAGCGGAACACGTGAAGTCCTCCTTCTGAAACCAAGTCTCTGGGAAACGGCTGGGAAATGCCCACCAGACAAATCCAAGTCACTTTCGGGGTGTCAGGTAGCCACGGGCTGGATTTTGAGGGAAGGGAAGATGTCAGGCTGATCTAGGGAGGCACTGGCGAAGATTCAGGGCCAAGCCCCTGCAGGGAGCCGTCAGGGGTGGCGAGTGTCCTGTCCGTAGCCCTGGGCGAGCCAAGACTGATGTTGCGTGTGGGGAGGCAGGGGGCAGAGCTGCTCCAGGCGTGTGTGGTCCACACAGTGGGGCATGTGTGAAGTGTTCCCGGGACTCAAGCACACACTTCAATGTATGTGCAGCCTATGAGAGCCTCTAATTTTCAGAATTGCTCCTCCACGTGTTAAGGTGATTTTACGTGTTGAAGGGAAAAATGGGTTTCCCATATCGTGTCCTTTTACATTTTTTTCTTAGCGATTCTTTTTACTGACCAGGGTGAAAACTGTGGCAGAAAATACAAATAGGTCTTTCCAGGGTGTGTTAGACGCAAGCCCCGTGTAGAAGTCAAACAAGGGGGGTGTGGGATTCCATCCCCTCTGGGTGCTTTTCCAGGCTCTCATCACCGAGGACTGAGTTTGGCAGGGGCCCCCAGAGAAGGAAAATGAGAAACGGACCACTTGCTCTGCAATCCATACTCCTAAGGGGAATAGAGGGAGTGCGTCCTCTGTGTGTCCGATGCCCTGTGTCTTCTGGGCGAGGCTTTCCTTTGGAGCTGAGAAACTGAAGCTCACATTAACCTAAGCGGCTAAGACGCTCCGTGTGTGTGTGTGTTTTGGGGGGTGGGGGAGGGTCCTCTTTGGTCCAGAGCCGAGGTCTCTGCACTTCCAGCCCAGTTCCCCACGCCAGCCCTGATGGGCACGGAGTCTCTTTGTCCAAGACAGACAAAGGAAGACAGAGCCAGAATGAAGTCAACAACTTTTATTACAGCTCACATATTTCATAGAAAAAGGAATGTAGCGTCAGGTCCGGTTGTATGAAAAACGGTAAAATGCAGGTTCGTCCTGGTTGCTCTGTTGACACCCGGGGCAGGCTCTCCGCGACATCAGGCACAGCAGCTGCACTTGTCCGAGGCCCCTTTGCAGACGCAGCCCTGGGCACACTTGGCGCAGCCCACGGGGCAGCAGGAGCAGCAGCCTGGGGAAGCGAGGGCAGCGTGCGGTCGGACCACGCGTTGTCCGGAGCCACCCTTCCCAGCAGCAGGCCTGGCCCCAGCTGCCCTCAGGCCCAGACCCTGAGTTTAGGATGGTGTCCTCTGTCCTGAGATCATTGCTCTCAGACACTAGGTTCAGGTTGCCTGCCCCATCTGTGCCCAGGACAGGGCACAGAGCCTTGGAGAGACAGTGAGCAGGGCCTCTGGGGACGAGAGAAAGCCAGCGCCCAGCACCGTCAGTGATGTGAGCAAAGTCCTCAGGATCAAAGTGGAGGCAAAGCCCTGACAGAGCAGCTCCCGCTCGGGATAGGGAAGCTCTGGGCTGCTTCGACAGGAAGGGGCTGCCCCAGGTCCGAGAAACCACACACGGTCACTAGTTCATGTCCCTAAAGTGCTTCAGTCCCTGAGAGGATTCAGAAGCGTGACTCAGGAGGCAGGAGGACTAGTTCTACTGACAGGTCTGAGGTTGTTTGTTAATGACCCGTCTGGGCCTCAGTCTCCCTGTTCTCTAGTGCGCACTTGGGTCTCGGTCATCTGGAAGGTGATTCCAGCTCTGATTGTGAATCCCTTCCCGGTGGGGGGGGGGGGTGGGGGGGTGGTGGGGGTTACCGGGAAGTTTGGTCACTGTCCTGCTCCTGCCTGCTGAGCTCTGGGCTCCCTGCTCGCACTCAGCCCAGACCCCGCATTCCCAGAGAAGGCCCCGCACACTCACTCTTCTTGCAGGAGGTGCATCTGCAGGCTTTGCAGGTGCAGGAGCCAGCGCAGCTGCAGGAGCCGCCTGCCAGGAAGGGAAAGGCCCGCGGTGAGCAGGGAGAGGGATGCAGGAGCTAGAGCAGACGGTCAGCAATGCCTCCCTGAGCCCTCCTCCTCTGTCAGGACCCAGCCCTGGGAGCTCGTGTCCACTCAGGCGGATAGAGAAGCCCCAGCTCCTCTCTTCTGGTCCAAGGAGAGTAGGTCCCCTCCTGATGGACTCCACAGGGAAGGTCCCAGGCTCCAGACCCAGCCCAGGCTGACTGGGGCTGGGGGCCAGGGCCCATGGCCTGAACCCGAAAGAGGCAATGTCCCCTCCTCCCATCAAGTCCTGGCAGCTCCGAGGCCTCCTCCAAACACTGGGTCCCGGTCTAGCAGTCCCCTGACCAGCTGGGTGACCTCAAGAAGGACAGCCTGGAGCCTCCGTGCCCTCAGTGTTAACGGAGAGGCAAAGGGAGACTGACGTGCTCTCAGGAGCCTGGCAGGCAAGAAAGCCCTGGACCCGTGACAGGAGTCCTCCTGAGCTCCAACTCAAAACCCTCCCTTCTCGTCCTGTGCCTGCGAAGGGGGGCATCCTAAGGCTCAAAGCCAGGGTTCCCTTACCAGTGGGGCAGGAGCACTTGGGGTCCATCTGGAGGAGGAGTGAGGCCCGAGGTCCAAAGCAAGGGGCGAAGCGGCTTCACTGGTCCGGTCGGGGGCGTGTGGGAGCCAGGAGCCCGTGGGCTCAGTTATAGGCCGAGGAGGCGGCCCGGGCGCAGAGGCCCCGCCCCCGCCTTGCACCCGCCCCGCGGATCCGCGCCCGCGCCCGCGCCCGCGCTGCCCGCGGCGCCCTGGGCCGGGCTGTGAGCAACACGCGGGGCCGAGCGCACGATTCCACTTCGGTGCCGGCTGGAGCGGAGGAAGCGGGTGCCGTGCGGTAAGCGGTGTCCCAGCCCCCTGGCCGCCCCTTCGCGATGTGGCCGACGGGAGCAGCCCCCCTGTTGCCGGGTTGTGCAGGAATCCAGCTCCCGCGTCCTCCGGTCTTCCCCGCCCCAGGCCGCGCGCCGCCGGCCTCCGGGTCGCCGTTTCCTGCAGCCTGAGAACAGCCCCCGCCTCCCGCTCGTGTCCCTGGCTTGGCCGGAGCCGGGGAGCGGTGTCAGAGACCGCAGGCGCATGTGACCCTCACCGCCGTTTCGCCCACCCCGTGTGTCCCCAGGCGTTGGCAGCCCCGGTCTCCACCACGGTCCTTTGGAAGCACTTTTCCGGTACCGTCTCCTGTAACCGCCCCGCGATGAACATTGCCTTCGGCCGCTAGTCGTCACTTGTGTTTTCCTTTCCTGGAGGGATCATGGCGCATTTCTCCGGGGGCTCCTTTGCCTAAACTTTGCAGGGGCGCTCCTCACCGTGGCCGGTCCACCCCACGCCAGGGTGGAGGTTCCCTGATCATGGGATGCTCCCCAGGGAAGGCATCACTGTAGGCGATAGGCAGACCTGGCATGAAATAACAAAGCGACACAAGTGGAGAGTTCCCTTTGGGTAGTCCTGACGATTACACACCATGGAGTCCATGCCAAGCCTTGTTAATCACTTTTGCTCTTTGAATTGTCACACCAACCCGGAAGGGAGCTAGTAGTCAGCAGCCCGTTTCCCAAAGGCCAAACTACCTACAGTACGAGGAGGCTACAGTAAAGGCAGGCACACAGTGCTGGGGAGTGGTGCCCTGCTTCTGTGGTCTTGTGGCTTCGCAGCTGAAAGAGAGAGTCAGTGAGAAAGCTCCCCTTTGGCCCAGAGCTGTGTCTTCAGCCCGTCTCTACCGTGTCCAGCTGAATCCTGGGGGGGGGACCGAAGTGACAGAATAGGAATGTATTTATGCTTTTGTGGCTTCCTTCTGACTCTCTCCTTCAGCAGTGTTCAAGAGGTTTCTTTTGGTACAACGTATTTCAGAAAACCCCTGAAAAGAAAATGGTAGGGAAATCCTGGTGCAGGTGACAGCAGAGATGGCAGGATCCTTCTGCATCTGTTAGGAGGACACCGACTGTCTTGCTCACGGCTTTCTATCTGTAGTGTCAATGGCTCCTTGCGTGAAGGGAGGATAACCCCCTCCGGGGAAGTGGTCCCATGCTCACAGGGTTGATGAGGACGACCCAGAACACAGAGCTAAACACACCATCCTTGCTTGCGTGTCTGGAAGGAGAACAATGTCTCCTAGGCTAATGATAACAAATAAATAAATAAATAGGTGATATGATCGATTACTCCCTGAGTGCCCAGTATATTCTGACATTCTTTGCACGGATTCAGTTCTTTCATCCCGAGAGCCAGACACTATTTTTTTGCCCTTTAGAGCAGCGGAGACTGAGCCACAGCGAGGTTATGTCCCATGGCTATCTGTGGCACAGATGGGACTGGCCCTCCTGCAGGCTGACTGCAGCCCCCCGCCCAATCGGACAGCATGTCATGCCATGAAAGGTGAGGACACTGAACACCTGGCCCAGAGGCAGCAGTGGGAAAGCACTGAGCAGCTGGCAGTCAGAACCCTCTGCACAGCTCTGTGACCTCTCTGGGCTTCAGCCTCCCACCTCTGCAGCCAGGAGCACAGCTGGACTGTCTCCGAAGACCCTTGCGGCCCTGAAAAAGGAGAGGCCGGATTCAGCCTCCAGTGATGTCATAACCGGCACCATGTGGCCGGGAGGTGAGACAGCTGTAGTGTAGGTTTGGTCCTTTGAGTCTAGGCTGTGTGCCCTTGGGTAAGTTGCTCAACCTCTCTGGAATTGGCACCGTCGCTCCAGACCATGCAGGTTCACTGAGTGTGTCCAAATGCTGTGGCGGTGACTCGTTCCATGGGGCTTGTTGGAGGAGATCCCCACGCCCTCTGGCACTGGGTAAGCAAGGTTCCTATCCATCTCTGCCCTCACCATGAGCTTGCTTGCAAAGCAGGGAGCCTTTCTCCAGGAGCTTGTTGGGAGCTAAAGGATTCTCCGTGCACAGATGTCAGTGTGGAGATAGCGATCAGAAAGGACACCGTTCGGGAAGCCCGAGCTAGGAGCCAGGCCACTGTCTCGCTTATTCCCCCTCTTGGAAATTAATCTTTTCTGTAGAAAGGAGGAAATGACATCTCAGAGAGTATCAGTGACTTGCCAGGTCAGGAAGTGGCACGGTGGCTGTGAACCCGGGTGCCTGACACCAGCACCCACGCACGCAGCACGGGCCGGCTCCCGAAATGCCCTCTTCACACAGGGCACCTGTGGCCGATCTTGGTCCTGACTTCTGAGCCTCTTGTCTCCTCTTTCTCTTGGAGTGCCCATGAAATAGGAATTCCCTCCCCAGACCGCCAGGGGGCCCAGCACCTGAACTATATCACCTGTCCCCTCAGCACACACGTCTTGCTAATAAACACCACCAGGCCCTCCGCACTGCAGCACCACCATCACTCTGCAGCGGAACACGTGAAGTCCTCCTTCTGAAACCAAGTCTCTGGGAAACGGCTGGGAAATGCCCACCAGACAAATCCAAGTCACTTTCGGGGTGTCAGGTAGCCACGGGCTGGATTTTGAGGGAAGGGAAGATGTCAGGCTGATCTAGGGAGGCACTGGCGAAGATTCAGGGCCAAGCCCCTGCAGGGAGCCGTCAGGGGTGGCGAGTGTCCTGTCCGTAGCCCTGGGCGAGCCAAGACTGATGTTGCGTGTGGGGAGGCAGGGGGCAGAGCTGCTCCAGGCGTGTGTGGTCCACACAGTGGGGCATGTGTGAAGTGTTCCCGGGACTCAAGCACACACTTCAATGTATGTGCAGCCTATGAGAGCCTCTAATTTTCAGAATTGCTCCTCCACGTGTTAAGGTGATTTTACGTGTTGAAGGGAAAAATGGGTTTCCCATATCGTGTCCTTTTACATTTTTTTCTTAGCGATTCTTTTTACTGACCAGGGTGAAAACTGTGGCAGAAAATACAAATAGGTCTTTCCAGGGTGTGTTAGACGCAAGCCCCGTGTAGAAGTCAAACAAGGGGGGTGTGGGATTCCATCCCCTCTGGGTGCTTTTCCAGGCTCTCATCACCGAGGACTGAGTTTGGCAGGGGCCCCCAGAGAAGGAAAATGAGAAACGGACCACTTGCTCTGCAATCCATACTCCTAAGGGGAATAGAGGGAGTGCGTCCTCTGTGTGTCCGATGCCCTGTGTCTTCTGGGCGAGGCTTTCCTTTGGAGCTGAGAAACTGAAGCTCACATTAACCTAAGCGGCTAAGACGCTCCGTGTGTGTGTGTGTGTTTTGGGGGGTGGGGGAGGGTCCTCTTTGGTCCAGAGCCGAGGTCTCTGCACTTCCAGCCCAGTTCCCCACGCCAGCCCTGATGGGCACGGAGTCTCTTTGTCCAAGACAGACAAAGGAAGACAGAGCCAGAATGAAGTCAACAACTTTTATTACAGCTCACATATTTCATAGAAAAAGGAATGTAGCGTCAGGTCCGGTTGTATGAAAAACGGTAAAATGCAGGTTCGTCCTGGTTGCTCTGTTGACACCCGGGGCAGGCTCTCCGCGACATCAGGCACAGCAGCTGCACTTGTCCGAGGCCCCTTTGCAGACGCAGCCCTGGGCACACTTGGCGCAGCCCACGGGGCAGCAGGAGCAGCAGCCTGGGGAAGCGAGGGCAGCGTGCGGTCGGACCACGCGTTGTCCGGAGCCACCCTTCCCAGCAGCAGGCCTGGCCCCAGCTGCCCTCAGGCCCAGACCCTGAGTTTAGGATGGTGTCCTCTGTCCTGAGATCATTGCTCTCAGACACTAGGTTCAGGTTGCCTGCCCCATCTGTGCCCAGGACAGGGCACAGAGCCTTGGAGAGACAGTGAGCAGGGCCTCTGGGGACGAGAGAAAGCCAGCGCCCAGCACCGTCAGTGATGTGAGCAAAGTCCTCAGGATCAAAGTGGAGGCAAAGCCCTGACAGAGCAGCTCCCGCTCGGGATAGGGAAGCTCTGGGCTGCTTCGACAGGAAGGGGCTGCCCCAGGTCCGAGAAACCACACACGGTCACTAGTTCATGTCCCTAAAGTGCTTCAGTCCCTGAGAGGATTCAGAAGCGTGACTCAGGAGGCAGGAGGACTAGTTCTACTGACAGGTCTGAGGTTGTTTGTTAATGACCCGTCTGGGCCTCAGTCTCCCTGTTCTCTAGTGCGCGCCTGGGTCTCGGTCATCTGGAAGGGGATTCCAGCTCTGATTGTGAATCCCTTCCTGGTGAGGTGGGGTGGTGGTGGTGGGGGTTACCGGGAAGTTTGGTCACTGTCCTGCTCCTGCCTGCTGAGCTCTGGGCTCCCTGCTCGCACTCAGCCCAGACCCCGCATTCCCAGAGAAGGCCCCGCACACTCACTCTTCTTGCAGGAGGTGCATCTGCAGGCTTTGCAGGTGCAGGAGCCAGCGCAGCTGCAGGAGCCGCCTGCCAGGAAGGGAAAGGCCCGCGGTGAGCAGGGAGAGGGATGCAGGAGCTAGAGCAGACGGTCAGCAATGCCTCCCTGAGCCCTCCTCCTCTGTCAGGACCCAGCCCTGGGAGCTCGTGTCCACTCAGGCGGATAGAGAAGCCCCAGCTCCTCTCTTCTGGTCCAAGGAGAGTAGGTCCCCTCCTGATGGACTCCACAGGGAAGGTCCCAGGCTCCAGACCCAGCCCAGGCTGACTGGGGCTGGGGGCCAGGGCCCATGGCCTGAACCCGAAAGAGGCAATGTCCCCTCCTCCCATCAAGTCCTGGCAGCTCCGAGGCCTCCTCCAAACACTGGGTCCCGGTCTAGCAGTCCCCTGACCAGCTGGGTGACCTCAAGAAGGACAGCCTGGAGCCTCCGTGCCCTCAGTGTTAACGGAGAGGCAAAGGGAGACTGACGTGCTCTCAGGAGCCTGGCAGGCAAGAAAGCCCTGGACCCGTGACAGGAGTCCTCCTGAGCTCCAACTCAAAACCCTCCCTTCTCGTCCTGTGCCTGCGAAGGGGGGCATCCTAAGGCTCAAAGCCAGGGTTCCCTTACCAGTGGGGCAGGAGCACTTGGGGTCCATCTGGAGGAGGAGTGAGGCCCGAGGTCCAAAGCAAGGGGCGAAGCGGCTTCACTGGTCCGGTCGGGGGCGTGTGGGAGCCAGGAGCCCGTGGGCTCAGTTATAGGCCGAGGAGGCGGCCCGGGCGCAGAGGCCCCGCCCCCGCCTTGCACCCGCCCCGCGGATCCGCGCCCGCGCCCGCGCCCGCGCTGCCCGCGGCGCCCTGGGCCGGGCTGTGAGCAACACGCGGGGCCGAGCGCACGATTCCACTTCGGTGCCGGCTGGAGCGGAGGAAGCGGGTGCCGTGCGGTAAGCGGTGTCCCAGCCCCCTGGCCGCCCCTTCGCGATGTGGCCGACGGGAGCAGCCCCCCTGTTGCCGGGTTGTGCAGGAATCCAGCTCCCGCGTCCTCCGGTCTTCCCCGCCCCAGGCCGCGCGCCGCCGGCCTCCGGGTCGCCGTTTCCTGCAGCCTGAGAACAGCCCCCGCCTCCCGCTCGTGTCCCTGGCTTGGCCGGAGCCGGGGAGCGGTGTCAGAGACCGCAGGCGCATGTGACCCTCACCGCCGTTTCGCCCACCCCGTGTGTCCCCAGGCGTTGGCAGCCCCGGTCTCCACCACGGTCCTTTGGAAGCACTTTTCCGGTACCGTCTCCTGTAACCGCCCCGCGATGAACATTGCCTTCGGCCGCTAGTCGTCACTTGTGTTTTCCTTTCCTGGAGGGATCATGGCGCATTTCTCCGGGGGCTCCTTTGCCTAAACTTTGCAGGGGCGCTCCTCACCGTGGCCGGTCCACCCCACGCCAGGGTGGAGGTTCCCTGATCATGGGATGCTCCCCAGGGAAGGCATCACTGTAGGCGATAGGCAGACCTGGCATGAAATAACAAAGCGACACAAGTGGAGAGTTCCCTTTGGGTAGTCCTGACGATTACACACCATGGAGTCCATGCCAAGCCTTGTTAATCACTTTTGCTCTTTGAATTGTCACACCAACCCGGAAGGGAGCTAGTAGTCAGCAGCCCGTTTCCCAAAGGCCAAACTACCTACAGTACGAGGAGGCTACAGTAAAGGCAGGCACACAGTGCTGGGGAGTGGTGCCCTGCTTCTGTGGTCTTGTGGCTTCGCAGCTGAAAGAGAGAGTCAGTGAGAAAGCTCCCCTTTGGCCCAGAGCTGTGTCTTCAGCCCGTCTCTACCGTGTCCAGCTGAATCCTGGGGGGGGGACCGAAGTGACAGAATAGGAATGTATTTATGCTTTTGTGGCTTCCTTCTGACTCTCTCCTTCAGCAGTGTTCAAGAGGTTTCTTTTGGTACAACGTATTTCAGAAAACCCCTGAAAAGAAAATGGTAGGGAAATCCTGGTGCAGGTGACAGCAGAGATGGCAGGATCCTTCTGCATCTGTTAGGAGGACACCGACTGTCTTGCTCACGGCTTTCTATCTGTAGTGTCAATGGCTCCTTGCGTGAAGGGAGGATAACCCCCTCCGGGGAAGTGGTCCCATGCTCACAGGGTTGATGAGGACGACCCAGAACACAGAGCTAAACACACCATCCTTGCTTGCGTGTCTGGAAGGAGAACAATGTCTCCTAGGCTAATGATAACAAATAAATAAATAAATAGGTGATATGATCGATTACTCCCTGAGTGCCCAGTATATTCTGACATTCTTTGCACGGATTCAGTTCTTTCATCCCGAGAGCCAGACACTATTTTTTTGCCCTTTAGAGCAGCGGAGACTGAGCCACAGCGAGGTTATGTCCCATGGCTATCTGTGGCACAGATGGGACTGGCCCTCCTGCAGGCTGACTGCAGCCCCCCGCCCAACCGGACAGCATGTCATGCCATGAAAGGTGAGGACACTGAACACCTGGCCCAGAGGCAGCAGTGGGAAAGCACTGAGCAGCTGGCAGTCAGAACCCTCTGCACAGCTCTGTGACCTCTCTGGGCTTCAGCCTCCCACCTCTGCAGCCAGGAGCACAGCTGGACTGTCTCCGAAGACCCTTGCGGCCCTGAAAAAGGAGAGGCCGGATTCAGCCTCCAGTGATGTCATAACCGGCACCATGTGGCCGGGAGGTGAGACAGCTGTAGTGTAGGTTTGGTCCTTTGAGTCTAGGCTGTGTGCCCTTGGGTAAGTTGCTCAACCTCTCTGGAATTGGCACCGTCGCTCCAGACCATGCAGGTTCACTGAGTGTGTCCAAATGCTGTGGCGGTGACTCGTTCCATGGGGCTTGTTGGAGGAGATCCCCACGCCCTCTGGCACTGGGTAAGCAAGGTTCCTATCCATCTCTGCCCTCACCATGAGCTTGCTTGCAAAGCAGGGAGCCTTTCTCCAGGAGCTTGTTGGGAGCTAAAGGATTCTCCGTGCACAGATGTCAGTGTGGAGATAGCGATCAGAAAGGACACCGTTCGGGAAGCCCGAGCTAGGAGCCAGGCCACTGTCTCGCTTATTCCCCCTCTTGGAAATTAATCTTTTCTGTAGAAAGGAGGAAATGACATCTCAGAGAGTATCAGTGACTTGCCAGGTCAGGAAGTGGCACGGTGGCTGTGAACCCGGGTGCCTGACACCAGCACCCACGCACGCAGCACGGGCCGGCTCCCGAAATGCCCTCTTCACACAGGGCACCTGTGGCCGATCTTGGTCCTGACTTCTGAGCCTCTTGTCTCCTCTTTCTCTTGGAGTGCCCATGAAATAGGAATTCCCTCCCCAGACCGCCAGGGGGCCCAGCACCTGAACTATATCACCTGTCCCCTCAGCACACACGTCTTGCTAATAAACACCACCAGGCCCTCCGCACTGCAGCACCACCATCACTCTGCAGCGGAACACGTGAAGTCCTCCTTCTGAAACCAAGTCTCTGGGAAACGGCTGGGAAATGCCCACCAGACAAATCCAAGTCACTTTCGGGGTGTCAGGTAGCCACGGGCTGGATTTTGAGGGAAGGGAAGATGTCAGGCTGATCTAGGGAGGCACTGGCGAAGATTCAGGGCCAAGCCCCTGCAGGGAGCCGTCAGGGGTGGCGAGTGTCCTGTCCGTAGCCCTGGGCGAGCCAAGACTGATGTTGCGTGTGGGGAGGCAGGGGGCAGAGCTGCTCCAGGCGTGTGTGGTCCACACAGTGGGGCATGTGTGAAGTGTTCCCGGGACTCAAGCACACACTTCAATGTATGTGCAGCCTATGAGAGCCTCTAATTTTCAGAATTGCTCCTCCACGTGTTAAGGTGATTTTACGTGTTGAAGGGAAAAATGGGTTTCCCATATCGTGTCCTTTTACATTTTTTTCTTAGCGATTCTTTTTACTGACCAGGGTGAAAACTGTGGCAGAAAATACAAATAGGTCTTTCCAGGGTGTGTTAGACGCAAGCCCCGTGTAGAAGTCAAACAAGGGGGGTGTGGGATTCCATCCCCTCTGGGTGCTTTTCCAGGCTCTCATCACCGAGGACTGAGTTTGGCAGGGGCCCCCAGAGAAGGAAAATGAGAAACGGACCACTTGCTCTGCAATCCATACTCCTAAGGGGAATAGAGGGAGTGCGTCCTCTGTGTGTCCGATGCCCTGTGTCTTCTGGGCGAGGCTTTCCTTTGGAGCTGAGAAACTGAAGCTCACATTAACCTAAGCGGCTAAGACGCTCCGTGTGTGTGTGTGTGTGTTTTGGGGGGTGGGGGAGGGTCCTCTTTGGTCCAGAGCCGAGGTCTCTGCACTTCCAGCCCAGTTCCCCACGCCAGCCCTGATGGGCACGGAGTCTCTTTGTCCAAGACAGACAAAGGAAGACAGAGCCAGAATGAAGTCAACAACTTTTATTACAGCTCACATATTTCATAGAAAAAGGAATGTAGCGTCAGGTCCGGTTGTATGAAAAACGGTAAAATGCAGGTTCGTCCTGGTTGCTCTGTTGACACCCGGGGCAGGCTCTCCGCGACATCAGGCACAGCAGCTGCACTTGTCCGAGGCCCCTTTGCAGACGCAGCCCTGGGCACACTTGGCGCAGCCCACGGGGCAGCAGGAGCAGCAGCCTGGGGAAGCGAGGGCAGCGTGCGGTCGGACCACGCGTTGTCCGGAGCCACCCTTCCCAGCAGCAGGCCTGGCCCCAGCTGCCCTCAGGCCCAGACCCTGAGTTTAGGATGGTGTCCTCTGTCCTGAGATCATTGCTCTCAGACACTAGGTTCAGGTTGCCTGCCCCATCTGTGCCCAGGACAGGGCACAGAGCCTTGGAGAGACAGTGAGCAGGGCCTCTGGGGACGAGAGAAAGCCAGCGCCCAGCACCGTCAGTGATGTGAGCAAAGTCCTCAGGATCAAAGTGGAGGCAAAGCCCTGACAGAGCAGCTCCCGCTCGGGATAGGGAAGCTCTGGGCTGCTTCGACAGGAAGGGGCTGCCCCAGGTCCGAGAAACCACACACGGTCACTAGTTCATGTCCCTAAAGTGCTTCAGTCCCTGAGAGGATTCAGAAGCGTGACTCAGGAGGCAGGAGGACTAGTTCTACTGACAGGTCTGAGGTTGTTTGTTAATGACCCGTCTGGGCCTCAGTCTCCCTGTTCTCTAGTGCGCGCCTGGGTCTCGGTCATCTGGAAGGGGATTCCAGCTCTGATTGTGAATCCCTTCCTGGTGAGGTGGGGTGGTGGTGGTGGGGGTTACCGGGAAGTTTGGTCACTGTCCTGCTCCTGCCTGCTGAGCTCTGGGCTCCCTGCTCGCACTCAGCCCAGACCCCGCATTCCCAGAGAAGGCCCCGCACACTCACTCTTCTTGCAGGAGGTGCATCTGCAGGCTTTGCAGGTGCAGGAGCCAGCGCAGCTGCAGGAGCCGCCTGCCAGGAAGGGAAAGGCCCGCGGTGAGCAGGGAGAGGGATGCAGGAGCTAGAGCAGACGGTCAGCAATGCCTCCCTGAGCCCTCCTCCTCTGTCAGGACCCAGCCCTGGGAGCTCGTGTCCACTCAGGCGGATAGAGAAGCCCCAGCTCCTCTCTTCTGGTCCAAGGAGAGTAGGTCCCCTCCTGATGGACTCCACAGGGAAGGTCCCAGGCTCCAGACCCAGCCCAGGCTGACTGGGGCTGGGGGCCAGGGCCCATGGCCTGAACCCGAAAGAGGCAATGTCCCCTCCTCCCATCAAGTCCTGGCAGCTCCGAGGCCTCCTCCAAACACTGGGTCCCGGTCTAGCAGTCCCCTGACCAGCTGGGTGACCTCAAGAAGGACAGCCTGGAGCCTCCGTGCCCTCAGTGTTAACGGAGAGGCAAAGGGAGACTGACGTGCTCTCAGGAGCCTGGCAGGCAAGAAAGCCCTGGACCCGTGACAGGAGTCCTCCTGAGCTCCAACTCAAAACCCTCCCTTCTCGTCCTGTGCCTGCGAAGGGGGGCATCCTAAGGCTCAAAGCCAGGGTTCCCTTACCAGTGGGGCAGGAGCACTTGGGGTCCATCTGGAGGAGGAGTGAGGCCCGAGGTCCAAAGCAAGGGGCGAAGCGGCTTCACTGGTCCGGTCGGGGGCGTGTGGGAGCCAGGAGCCCGTGGGCTCAGTTATAGGCCGAGGAGGCGGCCCGGGCGCAGAGGCCCCGCCCCCGCCTTGCACCCGCCCCGCGGATCCGCGCCCGCGCCCGCGCCCGCGCTGCCCGCGGCGCCCTGGGCCGGGCTGTGAGCAACACGCGGGGCCGAGCGCACGATTCCACTTCGGTGCCGGCTGGAGCGGAGGAAGCGGGTGCCGTGCGGTAAGCGGTGTCCCAGCCCCCTGGCCGCCCCTTCGCGATGTGGCCGACGGGAGCAGCCCCCCTGTTGCCGGGTTGTGCAGGAATCCAGCTCCCGCGTCCTCCGGTCTTCCCCGCCCCAGGCCGCGCGCCGCCGGCCTCCGGGTCGCCGTTTCCTGCAGCCTGAGAACAGCCCCCGCCTCCCGCTCGTGTCCCTGGCTTGGCCGGAGCCGGGGAGCGGTGTCAGAGACCGCAGGCGCATGTGACCCTCACCGCCGTTTCGCCCACCCCGTGTGTCCCCAGGCGTTGGCAGCCCCGGTCTCCACCACGGTCCTTTGGAAGCACTTTTCCGGTACCGTCTCCTGTAACCGCCCCGCGATGAACATTGCCTTCGGCCGCTAGTCGTCACTTGTGTTTTCCTTTCCTGGAGGGATCATGGCGCATTTCTCCGGGGGCTCCTTTGCCTAAACTTTGCAGGGGCGCTCCTCACCGTGGCCGGTCCACCCCACGCCAGGGTGGAGGTTCCCTGATCATGGGATGCTCCCCAGGGAAGGCATCACTGTAGGCGATAGGCAGACCTGGCATGAAATAACAAAGCGACACAAGTGGAGAGTTCCCTTTGGGTAGTCCTGACGATTACACACCATGGAGTCCATGCCAAGCCTTGTTAATCACTTTTGCTCTTTGAATTGTCACACCAACCCGGAAGGGAGCTAGTAGTCAGCAGCCCGTTTCCCAAAGGCCAAACTACCTACAGTACAAGGAGGCTACAGTAAAGGCAGGCACACAGTGCTGGGGAGTGGTGCCCTGCTTCTGTGGTCTTGTGGCTTCGCAGCTGAAAGAGAGAGTCAGTGAGAAAGCTCCCCTTTGGCCCAGAGCTGTGTCTTCAGCCCGTCTCTACCGTGTCCAGCTGAATCCTGGGGGGGGGACCGAAGTGACAGAATAGGAATGTATTTATGCTTTTGTGGCTTCCTTCTGACTCTCTCCTTCAGCAGTGTTCAAGAGGTTTCTTTTGGTACAACGTATTTCAGAAAACCCCTGAAAAGAAAATGGTAGGGAAATCCTGGTGCAGGTGACAGCAGAGATGGCAGGATCCTTCTGCATCTGTTAGGAGGACACCGACTGTCTTGCTCACGGCTTTCTATCTGTAGTGTCAATGGCTCCTTGCGTGAAGGGAGGATAACCCCCTCCGGGGAAGTGGTCCCATGCTCACAGGGTTGATGAGGACGACCCAGAACACAGAGCTAAACACACCATCCTTGCTTGCGTGTCTGGAAGGAGAACAATGTCTCCTAGGCTAATGATAACAAATAAATAAATAAATAGGTGATATGATCGATTACTCCCTGAGTGCCCAGTATATTCTGACATTCTTTGCACGGATTCAGTTCTTTCATCCCGAGAGCCAGACACTATTTTTTTGCCCTTTAGAGCAGCGGAGACTGAGCCACAGCGAGGTTATGTCCCATGGCTATCTGTGGCACAGATGGGACTGGCCCTCCTGCAGGCTGACTGCAGCCCCCCGCCCAACCGGACAGCATGTCATGCCATGAAAGGTGAGGACACTGAACACCTGGCCCAGAGGCAGCAGTGGGAAAGCACTGAGCAGCTGGCAGTCAGAACCCTCTGCACAGCTCTGTGACCTCTCTGGGCTTCAGCCTCCCACCTCTGCAGCCAGGAGCACAGCTGGACTGTCTCCGAAGACCCTTGCGGCCCTGAAAAAGGAGAGGCCGGATTCAGCCTCCAGTGATGTCATAACCGGCACCATGTGGCCGGGAGGTGAGACAGCTGTAGTGTAGGTTTGGTCCTTTGAGTCTAGGCTGTGTGCCCTTGGGTAAGTTGCTCAACCTCTCTGGAATTGGCACCGTCGCTCCAGACCATGCAGGTTCACTGAGTGTGTCCAAATGCTGTGGCGGTGACTCGTTCCATGGGGCTTGTTGGAGGAGATCCCCACGCCCTCTGGCACTGGGTAAGCAAGGTTCCTATCCATCTCTGCCCTCACCATGAGCTTGCTTGCAAAGCAGGGAGCCTTTCTCCAGGAGCTTGTTGGGAGCTAAAGGATTCTCCGTGCACAGATGTCAGTGTGGAGATAGCGATCAGAAAGGACACCGTTCGGGAAGCCCGAGCTAGGAGCCAGGCCACTGTCTCGCTTATTCCCCCTCTTGGAAATTAATCTTTTCTGTAGAAAGGAGGAAATGACATCTCAGAGAGTATCAGTGACTTGCCAGGTCAGGAAGTGGCACGGTGGCTGTGAACCCGGGTGCCTGACACCAGCACCCACGCACGCAGCACGGGCCGGCTCCCGAAATGCCCTCTTCACACAGGGCACCTGTGGCCGATCTTGGTCCTGACTTCTGAGCCTCTTGTCTCCTCTTTCTCTTGGAGTGCCCATGAAATAGGAATTCCCTCCCCAGACCGCCAGGGGGCCCAGCACCTGAACTATATCACCTGTCCCCTCAGCACACACGTCTTGCTAATAAACACCACCAGGCCCTCCGCACTGCAGCACCACCATCACTCTGCAGCGGAACACGTGAAGTCCTCCTTCTGAAACCAAGTCTCCGGGAAACGGCTGGGAAATGCCCACCAGACAAATCCAAGTCACTTTCGGGGTGTCAGGTAGCCACGGGCTGGATTTTGAGGGAAGGGAAGATGTCAGGCTGATCTAGGGAGGCACTGGCGAAGATTCAGGGCCAAGCCCCTGCAGGGAGCCGTCAGGGGTGGCGAGTGTCCTGTCCGTAGCCCTGGGCGAGCCAAGACTGATGTTGCGTGTGGGGAGGCAGGGGGCAGAGCTGCTCCAGGCGTGTGTGGTCCACACAGTGGGGCATGTGTGAAGTGTTCCCGGGACTCAAGCACACACTTCAATGTATGTGCAGCCTATGAGAGCCTCTAATTTTCAGAATTGCTCCTCCACGTGTTAAGGTGATTTTACGTGTTGAAGGGAAAAATGGGTTTCCCATATCGTGTCCTTTTACATTTTTTTCTTAGCGATTCTTTTTACTGACCAGGGTGAAAACTGTGGCAGAAAATACAAATAGGTCTTTCCAGGGTGTGTTAGACGCAAGCCCCGTGTAGAAGTCAAACAAGGGGGGTGTGGGATTCCATCCCCTCTGGGTGCTTTTCCAGGCTCTCATCACCGAGGACTGAGTTTGGCAGGGGCCCCCAGAGAAGGAAAATGAGAAACGGACCACTTGCTCTGCAATCCATACTCCTAAGGGGAATAGAGGGAGTGCGTCCTCTGTGTGTCCGATGCCCTGTGTCTTCTGGGCGAGGCTTTCCTTTGGAGCTGAGAAACTGAAGCTCACATTAACCTAAGCGGCTAAGACGCTCCGTGTGTGTGTGTGTGTGTTTTGGGGGGTGGGGGAGGGTCCTCTTTGGTCCAGAGCCGAGGTCTCTGCACTTCCAGCCCAGTTCCCCACGCCAGCCCTGATGGGCACGGAGTCTCTTTGTCCAAGACAGACAAAGGAAGACAGAGCCAGAATGAAGTCAACAACTTTTATTACAGCTCACATATTTCATAGAAAAAGGAATGTAGCGTCAGGTCCGGTTGTATGAAAAACGGTAAAATGCAGGTTCGTCCTGGTTGCTCTGTTGACACCCGGGGCAGGCTCTCCGCGACATCAGGCACAGCAGCTGCACTTGTCCGAGGCCCCTTTGCAGACGCAGCCCTGGGCACACTTGGCGCAGCCCACGGGGCAGCAGGAGCAGCAGCCTGGGGAAGCGAGGGCAGCGTGCGGTCGGACCACGCGTTGTCCGGAGCCACCCTTCCCAGCAGCAGGCCTGGCCCCAGCTGCCCTCAGGCCCAGACCCTGAGTTTAGGATGGTGTCCTCTGTCCTGAGATCATTGCTCTCAGACACTAGGTTCAGGTTGCCTGCCCCATCTGTGCCCAGGACAGGGCACAGAGCCTTGGAGAGACAGTGAGCAGGGCCTCTGGGGACAAGAGAAAGCCAGCGCCCAGCACCGTCAGTGATGTGAGCAAAGTCCTCAGGATCAAAGTGGAGGCAAAGCCCTGACAGAGCAGCTCCCGCTCGGGATAGGGAAGCTCTGGGCTGCTTCGACAGGAAGGGGCTGCCCCAGGTCCGAGAAACCACACACGGTCACTAGTTCATGTCCCTAAAGTGCTTCAGTCCCTGAGAGGATTCAGAAGCGTGACTCAGGAGGCAGGAGGACTAGTTCTACTGACAGGTCTGAGGTTGTTTGTTAATGACCCGTCTGGGCCTCAGTCTCCCTGTTCTCTAGTGCGCACTTGGGTCTCGGTCATCTGGAAGGTGATTCCAGCTCTGATTGTGAATCCCTTCCTGGTGAGGTGGGGTGGTGGTGGTGGGGGTTACCGGGAAGTTTGGTCACTGTCCTGCTCCTGCCTGCTGAGCTCTGGGCTCCCTGCTCGCACTCAGCCCAGACCCCGCATTCCCAGAGAAGGCCCCGCACACTCACTCTTCTTGCAGGAGGTGCATCTGCAGGCTTTGCAGGTGCAGGAGCCAGCGCAGCTGCAGGAGCCGCCTGCCAGGAAGGGAAAGGCCCGCGGTGAGCAGGGAGAGGGATGCAGGAGCTAGAGCAGACGGTCAGCAATGCCTCCCTGAGCCCTCCTCCTCTGTCAGGACCCAGCCCTGGGAGCTCGTGTCCACTCAGGCGGATAGAGAAGCCCCAGCTCCTCTCTTCTGGTCCAAGGAGAGTAGGTCCCCTCCTGATGGACTCCACAGGGAAGGTCCCAGGCTCCAGACCCAGCCCAGGCTGACTGGGGCTGGGGGCCAGGGCCCATGGCCTGAACCCGAAAGAGGCAATGTCCCCTCCTCCCATCAAGTCCTGGCAGCTCCGAGGCCTCCTCCAAACACTGGGTCCCGGTCTAGCAGTCCCCTGACCAGCTGGGTGACCTCAAGAAGGACAGCCTGGAGCCTCCGTGCCCTCAGTGTTAACGGAGAGGCAAAGGGAGACTGACGTGCTCTCAAGAGCCTGGCAGGCAAGAAAGCCCTGGACCCGTGACAGGAGTCCTCCTGAGCTCCAACTCAAAACCCTCCCTTCTCGTCCTGTGCCTGCGAAGGGGGGCATCCTAAGGCTCAAAGCCAGGGTTCCCTTACCAGTGGGGCAGGAGCACTTGGGGTCCATCTGGAGGAGGAGTGAGGCCCGAGGTCCAAAGCAAGGGGCGAAGCGGCTTCACTGGTCCGGTCGGGGGCGTGTGGGAGCCAGGAGCCCGTGGGCTCAGTTATAGGCCGAGGAGGCGGCCCGGGCGCAGAGGCCCCGCCCCCGCCTTGCACCCGCCCCGCGGATCCGCGCCCGCGCCCGCGCCCGCGCTGCCCGCGGCGCCCTGGGCCGGGCTGTGAGCAACACGCGGGGCCGAGCGCACGATTCCACTTCGGTGCCGGCTGGAGCGGAGGAAGCGGGTGCCGTGCGGTAAGCGGTGTCCCAGCCCCCGGCCGCCCCTTCGCGATGTGGCCGACGGGAGCAGCCCCCCTGTTGCCGGGTTGTGCAGGAATCCAGCTCCCGCGTCCTCCGGTCTTCCCCGCCCCAGGCCGCGCGCCGCCGGCCTCCGGGTCGCCGTTTCCTGCAGCCTGAGAACAGCCCCCGCCTCCCGCTCGTGTCCCTGGCTTGGCCGGAGCCGGGGAGCGGTGTCAGAGACCGCAGGCGCATGTGACCCTCACCGCCGTTTCGCCCACCCCGTGTGTCCCCAGGCGTTGGCAGCCCCGGTCCCCACCACGGTCCTTTGGAAGCACTTTTCCGGTACCGTCTCCTGTAACCGCCCCGCGATGAACATTGCCTTCGGCCGCTAGTCGTCACTTGTGTTTTCCTTTCCTGGAGGGATCATGGCGCATTTCTCCGGGGGCTCCTTTGCCTAAACTTTGCAGGGGCGCTCCTCACCGTGGCCGGTCCACCCCACGCCAGGGTGGAGGTTCCCTGATCATGGGATGCTCCCCAGGGAAGGCATCACTGTAGGCGATAGGCAGACCTGGCATGAAATAACAAAGCGACACAAGTGGAGAGTTCCCTTTGGGTAGTCCTGACGATTACACACCATGGAGTCCATGCCAAGCCTTGTTAATCACTTTTGCTCTTTGAATTGTCACACCAACCCGGAAGGGAGCTAGTAGTCAGCAGCCCGTTTCCCAAAGGCCAAACTACCTACAGTACGAGGAGGCTACAGTAAAGGCAGGCACACAGTGCTGGGGAGTGGTGCCCTGCTTCTGTGGTCTTGTGGCTTCGCAGCTGAAAGAGAGAGTCAGTGAGAAAGCTCCCCTTTGGCCCAGAGCTGTGTCTTCAGCCCGTCTCTACCGTGTCCAGCTGAATCCTGGGGGGGGACCGAAGTGACAGAATAGGAATGTATTTATGCTTTTGTGGCTTCCTTCTGACTCTCTCCTTCAGCAGTGTTCAAGAGGTTTCTTTTGGTACAACGTATTTCAGAAAACCCCTGAAAAGAAAATGGTAGGGAAATCCTGGTGCAGGTGACAGCAGAGATGGCAGGATCCTTCTGCATCTGTTAGGAGGACACCGACTGTCTTGCTCACGGCTTTCTATCTGTGGTGTCAATGGCTCCTTGCGTGAAGGGAGGATAACCCCCTCCGGGGAAGTGGTCCCATGCTCACAGGGTTGATGAGGACGACCCAGAACACAGAGCTAAACACACCATCCTTGCTTGCGTGTCTGGAAGGAGAACAATGTCTCCTAGGCTAATGATAACAAATAAATAAATAAATAGGTGATATGATCGATTACTCCCTGAGTGCCCAGTATATTCTGACATTCTTTGCACGGATTCAGTTCTTTCATCCCGAGAGCCAGACACTATTTTTTTGCCCTTTAGAGCAGCGGAGACTGAGCCACAGCGAGGTTATGTCCCATGGCTATCTGTGGCACAGATGGGACTGGCCCTCCTGCAGGCTGACTGCAGCCCCCCGCCCAATCGGACAGCATTTCATGCCATGAAAGGTGAGGACACTGAACACCTGGCCCAGAGGCAGCAGTGGGAAAGCACTGAGCAGCTGGCAGTCAGAACCCTCTGCACAGCTCTGTGACCTCTCTGGGCTTCAGCCTCCCACCTCTGCAGCCAGGAGCACAGCTGGACTGTCTCCGAAGACCCTTGCGGCCCTGAAAAAGGAGAGGCCGGATTCAGCCTCCAGTGATGTCATAACCGGCACCATGTGGCCGGGAGGTGAGACAGCTGTAGTGTAGGTTTGGTCCTTTGAGTCTAGGCTGTGTGCCCTTGGGTAAGTTGCTCAACCTCTCTGGAATTGGCACCGTCGCTCCAGACCATGCAGGTTCACTGAGTGTGTCCAAATGCTGTGGCGGTGACTCGTTCCATGGGGCTTGTTGGAGGAGATCCCCACGCCCTCTGGCACTGGGTAAGCAAGGTTCCTATCCATCTCTGCCCTCACCATGAGCTTGCTTGCAAAGCAGGGAGCCTTTCTCCAGGAGCTTGTTGGGAGCTAAAGGATTCTCCGTGCACAGATGTCAGTGTGGAGATAGCGATCAGAAAGGACACCGTTCGGGAAGCCCGAGCTAGGAGCCAGGCCACTGTCTCGCTTATTCCCCCTCTTGGAAATTAATCTTTTCTGTAGAAAGGAGGAAATGACATCTCAGAGAGTATCAGTGACTTGCCAGGTCAGGAAGTGGCACGGTGGCTGTGAACCCGGGTGCCTGACACCAGCACCCACGCACGCAGCACGGGCCGGCTCCCGAAATGCCCTCTTCACACAGGGCACCTGTGGCCGATCTTGGTCCTGACTTCTGAGCCTCTTGTCTCCTCTTTCTCTTGGAGTGCCCATGAAATAGGAATTCCCTCCCCAGACCGCCAGGGGGCCCAGCACCTGAACTATATCACCTGTCCCCTCAGCACACACGTCTTGCTAATAAACACCACCAGGCCCTCCGCACTGCAGCACCACCATCACTCTGCAGCGGAACACGTGAAGTCCTCCTTCTGAAACCAAGTCTCCGGGAAACGGCTGGGAAATGCCCACCAGACAAATCCAAGTCACTTTCGGGGTGTCAGGTAGCCACGGGCTGGATTTTGAGGGAAGGGAAGATGTCAGGCTGATCTAGGGAGGCACTGGCGAAGATTCAGGGCCAAGCCCCTGCAGGGAGCCGTCAGGGGTGGCGAGTGTCCTGTCCGTAGCCCTGGGCGAGCCAAGACTGATGTTGCGTGTGGGGAGGCAGGGGGCAGAGCTGCTCCAGGCGTGTGTGGTCCACACAGTGGGGCATGTGTGAAGTGTTCCCGGGACTCAAGCACACACTTCAATGTATGTGCAGCCTATGAGAGCCTCTAATTTTCAGAATTGCTCCTCCACGTGTTAAGGTGATTTTACGTGTTGAAGGGAAAAATGGGTTTCCCATATCGTGTCCTTTTACATTTTTTTCTTAGCGATTCTTTTTACTGACCAGGGTGAAAACTGTGGCAGAAAATACAAATAGGTCTTTCCAGGGTGTGTTAGACGCAAGCCCCGTGTAGAAGTCAAACAAGGGGGGTGTGGGATTCCATCCCCTCTGGGTGCTTTTCCAGGCTCTCATCACCGAGGACTGAGTTTGGCAGGGGCCCCCAGAGAAGGAAAATGAGAAACGGACCACTTGCTCTGCAATCCATACTCCTAAGGGGAATAGAGGGAGTGCGTCCTCTGTGTGTCCGATGCCCTGTGTCTTCTGGGCGAGGCTTTCCTTTGGAGCTGAGAAACTGAAGCTCACATTAACCTAAGCGGCTAAGACGCTCCGTGTGTGTGTGTGTGTTTTGGGGGGTGGGGGAGGGTCCTCTTTGGTCCAGAGCCGAGGTCTCTGCACTTCCAGCCCAGTTCCCCACGCCAGCCCTGATGGGCACGGAGTCTCTTTGTCCAAGACAGACAAAGGAAGACAGAGCCAGAATGAAGTCAACAACTTTTATTACAGCTCACATATTTCATAGAAAAAGGAATGTAGCGTCAGGTCCGGTTGTATGAAAAACGGTAAAATGCAGGTTCGTCCTGGTTGCTCTGTTGACACCCGGGGCAGGCTCTCCGCGACATCAGGCACAGCAGCTGCACTTGTCCGAGGCCCCTTTGCAGACGCAGCCCTGGGCACACTTGGCGCAGCCCACGGGGCAGCAGGAGCAGCAGCCTGGGGAAGCGAGGGCAGCGTGCGGTCGGACCACGCGTTGTCCGGAGCCACCCTTCCCAGCAGCAGGCCTGGCCCCAGCTGCCCTCAGGCCCAGACCCTGAGTTTAGGATGGTGTCCTCTGTCCTGAGATCATTGCTCTCAGACACTAGGTTCAGGTTGCCTGCCCCATCTGTGCCCAGGACAGGGCACAGAGCCTTGGAGAGACAGTGAGCAGGGCCTCTGGGGACGAGAGAAAGCCAGCGCCCAGCACCGTCAGTGATGTGAGCAAAGTCCTCAGGATCAAAGTGGAGGCAAAGCCCTGACAGAGCAGCTCCCGCTCGGGATAGGGAAGCTCTGGGCTGCTTCGACAGGAAGGGGCTGCCCCAGGTCCGAGAAACCACACACGGTCACTAGTTCATGTCCCTAAAGTGCTTCAGTCCCTGAGAGGATTCAGAAGCGTGACTCAGGAGGCAGGAGGACTAGTTCTACTGACAGGTCTGAGGTTGTTTGTTAATGACCCGTCTGGGCCTCAGTCTCCCTGTTCTCTAGTGCGCACTTGGGTCTCGGTCATCTGGAAGGTGATTCCAGCTCTGATTGTGAATCCCTTCCTGGTGGGGGGGGGGGGTGGGGGGGGGGGGGGTTACCGGGAAGTTTGGTCACTGTCCTGCTCCTGCCTGCTGAGCTCTGGGCTCCCTGCTCGCACTCAGCCCAGACCCCGCATTCCCAGAGAAGGCCCCGCACACTCACTCTTCTTGCAGGAGGTGCATCTGCAGGCTTTGCAGGTGCAGGAGCCAGCGCAGCTGCAGGAGCCGCCTGCCAGGAAGGGAAAGGCCCGCGGTGAGCAGGGAGAGGGATGCAGGAGCTAGAGCAGACGGTCAGCAATGCCTCCCTGAGCCCTCCTCCTCTGTCAGGACCCAGCCCTGGGAGCTCGTGTCCACTCAGGCGGATAGAGAAGCCCCAGCTCCTCTCTTCTGGTCCAAGGAGAGTAGGTCCCCTCCTGATGGACTCCACAGGGAAGGTCCCAGGCTCCAGACCCAGCCCAGGCTGACTGGGGCTGGGGGCCAGGGCCCATGGCCTGAACCCGAAAGAGGCAATGTCCCCTCCTCCCATCAAGTCCTGGCAGCTCCGAGGCCTCCTCCAAACACTGGGTCCCGGTCTAGCAGTCCCCTGACCAGCTGGGTGACCTCAAGAAGGACAGCCTGGAGCCTCCGTGCCCTCAGTGTTAACGGAGAGGCAAAGGGAGACTGACGTGCTCTCAGGAGCCTGGCAGGCAAGAAAGCCCTGGACCCGTGACAGGAGTCCTCCTGAGCTCCAACTCAAAACCCTCCCTTCTCGTCCTGTGCCTGCGAAGGGGGGCATCCTAAGGCTCAAAGCCAGGGTTCCCTTACCAGTGGGGCAGGAGCACTTGGGGTCCATCTGGAGGAGGAGTGAGGCCCGAGGTCCAAAGCAAGGGGCGAAGCGGCTTCACTGGTCCGGTCGGGGGCGTGTGGGAGCCAGGAGCCCGTGGGCTCAGTTATAGGCCGAGGAGGCGGCCCGGGCGCAGAGGCCCCGCCCCCGCCTTGCACCCGCCCCGCGGATCCGCGCCCGCGCCCGCGCCCGCGCTGCCCGCGGCGCCCTGGGCCGGGCTGTGAGCAACACGCGGGGCCGAGCGCACGATTCCACTTCGGTGCCGGCTGGAGCGGAGGAAGCGGGTGCCGTGCGGTAAGCGGTGTCCCAGCCCCCGGCCGCCCCTTCGCGATGTGGCCGACGGGAGCAGCCCCCCTGTTGCCGGGTTGTGCAGGAATCCAGCTCCCGCGTCCTCCGGTCTTCCCCGCCCCAGGCCGCGCGCCGCCGGCCTCCGGGTCGCCGTTTCCTGCAGCCTGAGAACAGCCCCCGCCTCCCGCTCGTGTCCCTGGCTTGGCCGGAGCCGGGGAGCGGTGTCAGAGACCGCAGGCGCATGTGACCCTCACCGCCGTTTCGCCCACCCCGTGTGTCCCCAGGCGTTGGCAGCCCCGGTCTCCACCACGGTCCTTTGGAAGCACTTTTCCGGTACCGTCTCCTGTAACCGCCCCGCGATGAACATTGCCTTCGGCCGCTAGTCGTCACTTGTGTTTTCCTTTCCTGGAGGGATCATGGCGCATTTCTCCGGGGGCTCCTTTGCCTAAACTTTGCAGGGGCGCTCCTCACCGTGGCCGGTCCACCCCACGCCAGGGTGGAGGTTCCCTGATCATGGGATGCTCCCCAGGGAAGGCATCACTGTAGGCGATAGGCAGACCTGGCATGAAATAACAAAGCGACACAAGTGGAGAGTTCCCTTTGGGTAGTCCTGACGATTACACACCATGGAGTCCATGCCAAGCCTTGTTAATCACTTTTGCTCTTTGAATTGTCACACCAACCCGGAAGGGAGCTAGTAGTCAGCAGCCCGTTTCCCAAAGGCCAAACTACCTACAGTACGAGGAGGCTACAGTAAAGGCAGGCACACAGTGCTGGGGAGTGGTGCCCTGCTTCTGTGGTCTTGTGGCTTCGCAGCTGAAAGAGAGAGTCAGTGAGAAAGCTCCCCTTTGGCCCAGAGCTGTGTCTTCAGCCCGTCTCTACCGTGTCCAGCTGAATCCTGGGGGGGGGACCGAAGTGACAGAATAGGAATGTATTTATGCTTTTGTGGCTTCCTTCTGACTCTCTCCTTCAGCAGTGTTCAAGAGGTTTCTTTTGGTACAACGTATTTCAGAAAACCCCTGAAAAGAAAATGGTAGGGAAATCCTGGTGCAGGTGACAGCAGAGATGGCAGGATCCTTCTGCATCTGTTAGGAGGACACCGACTGTCTTGCTCACGGCTTTCTATCTGTAGTGTCAATGGCTCCTTGCGTGAAGGGAGGATAACCCCCTCCGGGGAAGTGGTCCCATGCTCACAGGGTTGATGAGGACGACCCAGAACACAGAGCTAAACACACCATCCTTGCTTGCGTGTCTGGAAGGAGAACAATGTCTCCTAGGCTAATGATAACAAATAAATAAATAAATAGGTGATATGATCGATTACTCCCTGAGTGCCCAGTATATTCTGACATTCTTTGCACGGATTCAGTTCTTTCATCCCGAGAGCCAGACACTATTTTTTTGCCCTTTAGAGCAGCGGAGACTGAGCCACAGCGAGGTTATGTCCCATGGCTATCTGTGGCACAGATGGGACTGGCCCTCCTGCAGGCTGACTGCAGCCCCCCGCCCAACCGGACAGCATGTCATGCCATGAAAGGTGAGGACACTGAACACCTGGCCCAGAGGCAGCAGTGGGAAAGCACTGAGCAGCTGGCAGTCAGAACCCTCTGCACAGCTCTGTGACCTCTCTGGGCTTCAGCCTCCCACCTCTGCAGCCAGGAGCACAGCTGGACTGTCTCCGAAGACCCTTGCGGCCCTGAAAAAGGAGAGGCCGGATTCAGCCTCCAGTGATGTCATAACCGGCACCATGTGGCCGGGAGGTGAGACAGCTGTAGTGTAGGTTTGGTCCTTTGAGTCTAGGCTGTGTGCCCTTGGGTAAGTTGCTCAACCTCTCTGGAATTGGCACCGTCGCTCCAGACCATGCAGGTTCACTGAGTGTGTCCAAATGCTGTGGCGGTGACTCGTTCCATGGGGCTTGTTGGAGGAGATCCCCACGCCCTCTGGCACTGGGTAAGCAAGGTTCCTATCCATCTCTGCCCTCACCATGAGCTTGCTTGCAAAGCAGGGAGCCTTTCTCCAGGAGCTTGTTGGGAGCTAAAGGATTCTCCGTGCACAGATGTCAGTGTGGAGATAGCGATCAGAAAGGACACCGTTCGGGAAGCCCGAGCTAGGAGCCAGGCCACTGTCTCGCTTATTCCCCCTCTTGGAAATTAATCTTTTCTGTAGAAAGGAGGAAATGACATCTCAGAGAGTATCAGTGACTTGCCAGGTCAGGAAGTGGCACGGTGGCTGTGAACCCGGGTGCCTGACACCAGCACCCACGCACGCAGCACGGGCCGGCTCCCGAAATGCCCTCTTCACACAGGGCACCTGTGGCCGATCTTGGTCCTGACTTCTGAGCCTCTTGTCTCCTCTTTCTCTTGGAGTGCCCATGAAATAGGAATTCCCTCCCCAGACCGCCAGGGGGCCCAGCACCTGAACTATATCACCTGTCCCCTCAGCACACACGTCTTGCTAATAAACACCACCAGGCCCTCCGCACTGCAGCACCACCATCACTCTGCAGCGGAACACGTGAAGTCCTCCTTCTGAAACCAAGTCTCTGGGAAACGGCTGGGAAATGCCCACCAGACAAATCCAAGTCACTTTCGGGGTGTCAGGTAGCCACGGGCTGGATTTTGAGGGAAGGGAAGATGTCAGGCTGATCTAGGGAGGCACTGGCGAAGATTCAGGGCCAAGCCCCTGCAGGGAGCCGTCAGGGGTGGCGAGTGTCCTGTCCGTAGCCCTGGGCGAGCCAAGACTGATGTTGCGTGTGGGGAGGCAGGGGGCAGAGCTGCTCCAGGCGTGTGTGGTCCACACAGTGGGGCATGTGTGAAGTGTTCCCGGGACTCAAGCACACACTTCAATGTATGTGCAGCCTATGAGAGCCTCTAATTTTCAGAATTGCTCCTCCACGTGTTAAGGTGATTTTACGTGTTGAAGGGAAAAATGGGTTTCCCATATCGTGTCCTTTTACATTTTTTTCTTAGCGATTCTTTTTACTGACCAGGGTGAAAACTGTGGCAGAAAATACAAATAGGTCTTTCCAGGGTGTGTTAGACGCAAGCCCCGTGTAGAAGTCAAACAAGGGGGGTGTGGGATTCCATCCCCTCTGGGTGCTTTTCCAGGCTCTCATCACCGAGGACTGAGTTTGGCAGGGGCCCCCAGAGAAGGAAAATGAGAAACGGACCACTTGCTCTGCAATCCATACTCCTAAGGGGAATAGAGGGAGTGCGTCCTCTGTGTGTCCGATGCCCTGTGTCTTCTGGGCGAGGCTTTCCTTTGGAGCTGAGAAACTGAAGCTCACATTAACCTAAGCGGCTAAGACGCTCCGTGTGTGTGTGTGTGTGTGTTTTGGGGGGTGGGGGAGGGTCCTCTTTGGTCCAGAGCCGAGGTCTCTGCACTTCCAGCCCAGCTCCCCACGCCAGCCCTGATGGGCACGGAGTCTCTTTGTCCAAGACAGACAAAGGAAGACAGAGCCAGAATGAAGTCAACAACTTTTATTACAGCTCACATATTTCATAGAAAAAGGAATGTAGCGTCAGGTCCGGTTGTATGAAAAACGGTAAAATGCAGGTTCGTCCTGGTTGCTCTGTTGACACCCGGGGCAGGCTCTCCGCGACATCAGGCACAGCAGCTGCACTTGTCCGAGGCCCCTTTGCAGACGCAGCCCTGGGCACACTTGGCGCAGCCCACGGGGCAGCAGGAGCAGCAGCCTGGGGAAGCGAGGGCAGCGTGCGGTCGGACCACGCGTTGTCCGGAGCCACCCTTCCCAGCAGCAGGCCTGGCCCCAGCTGCCCTCAGGCCCAGACCCTGAGTTTAGGATGGTGTCCTCTGTCCTGAGATCATTGCTCTCAGACACTAGGTTCAGGTTGCCTGCCCCATCTGTGCCCAGGACAGGGCACAGAGCCTTGGAGAGACAGTGAGCAGGGCCTCTGGGGACGAGAGAAAGCCAGCGCCCAGCACCGTCAGTGATGTGAGCAAAGTCCTCAGGATCAAAGTGGAGGCAAAGCCCTGACAGAGCAGCTCCCGCTCGGGATAGGGAAGCTCTGGGCTGCTTCGACAGGAAGGGGCTGCCCCAGGTCCGAGAAACCACACACGGTCACTAGTTCATGTCCCTAAAGTGCTTCAGTCCCTGAGAGGATTCAGAAGCGTGACTCAGGAGGCAGGAGGACTAGTTCTACTGACAGGTCTGAGGTTGTTTGTTAATGACCCGTCTGGGCCTCAGTCTCCCTGTTCTCTAGTGCGCACTTGGGTCTCGGTCATCTGGAAGGTGATTCCAGCTCTGATTGTGAATCCCTTCCTGGTGGGGGGGGGGGGTGGGGGGGTGGGGGGGGTTACCGGGAAGTTTGGTCACTGTCCTGCTCCTGCCTGCTGAGCTCTGGGCTCCCTGCTCGCACTCAGCCCAGACCCCGCATTCCCAGAGAAGGCCCCGCACACTCACTCTTCTTGCAGGAGGTGCATCTGCAGGCTTTGCAGGTGCAGGAGCCAGCGCAGCTGCAGGAGCCGCCTGCCAGGAAGGGAAAGGCCCGCGGTGAGCAGGGAGAGGGATGCAGGAGCTAGAGCAGACGGTCAGCAATGCCTCCCTGAGCCCTCCTCCTCTGTCAGGACCCAGCCCTGGGAGCTCGTGTCCACTCAGGCGGATAGAGAAGCCCCAGCTCCTCTCTTCTGGTCCAAGGAGAGTAGGTCCCCTCCTGATGGACTCCACAGGGAAGGTCCCAGGCTCCAGACCCAGCCCAGGCTGACTGGGGCTGGGGGCCAGGGCCCATGGCCTGAACCCGAAAGAGGCAATGTCCCCTCCTCCCATCAAGTCCTGGCAGCTCCGAGGCCTCCTCCAAACACTGGGTCCCGGTCTAGCAGTCCCCTGACCAGCTGGGTGACCTCAAGAAGGACAGCCTGGAGCCTCCGTGCCCTCAGTGTTAACGGAGAGGCAAAGGGAGACTGACGTGCTCTCAGGAGCCTGGCAGGCAAGAAAGCCCTGGACCCGTGACAGGAGTCCTCCTGAGCTCCAACTCAAAACCCTCCCTTCTCGTCCTGTGCCTGCGAAGGGGGGCATCCTAAGGCTCAAAGCCAGGGTTCCCTTACCAGTGGGGCAGGAGCACTTGGGGTCCATCTGGAGGAGGAGTGAGGCCCGAGGTCCAAAGCAAGGGGCGAAGCGGCTTCACTGGTCCGGTCGGGGGCGTGTGGGAGCCAGGAGCCCGTGGGCTCAGTTATAGGCCGAGGAGGCGGCCCGGGCGCAGAGGCCCCGCCCCCGCCTTGCACCCGCCCCGCGGATCCGCGCCCGCGCCCGCGCCCGCGCTGCCCGCGGCGCCCTGGGCCGGGCTGTGAGCAACACGCGGGGCCGAGCGCACGATTCCACTTCGGTGCCGGCTGGAGCGGAGGAAGCGGGTGCCGTGCGGTAAGCGGTGTCCCAGCCCCCTGGCCGCCCCTTCGCGATGTGGCCGACGGGAGCAGCCCCCCTGTTGCCGGGTTGTGCAGGAATCCAGCTCCCGCGTCCTCCGGTCTTCCCCGCCCCAGGCCGCGCGCCGCCGGCCTCCGGGTCGCCGTTTCCTGCAGCCTGAGAACAGCCCCCGCCTCCCGCTCGTGTCCCTGGCTTGGCCGGAGCCGGGGAGCGGTGTCAGAGACCGCAGGCGCATGTGACCCTCACCGCCGTTTCGCCCACCCCGTGTGTCCCCAGGCGTTGGCAGCCCCGGTCTCCACCACGGTCCTTTGGAAGCACTTTTCCGGTACCGTCTCCTGTAACCGCCCCGCGATGAACATTGCCTTCGGCCGCTAGTCGTCACTTGTGTTTTCCTTTCCTGGAGGGATCATGGCGCATTTCTCCGGGGGCTCCTTTGCCTAAACTTTGCAGGGGCGCTCCTCACCGTGGCCGGTCCACCCCACGCCAGGGTGGAGGTTCCCTGATCATGGGATGCTCCCCAGGGAAGGCATCACTGTAGGCGATAGGCAGACCTGGCATGAAATAACAAAGCGACACAAGTGGAGAGTTCCCTTTGGGTAGTCCTGACGATTACACACCATGGAGTCCATGCCAAGCCTTGTTAATCACTTTTGCTCTTTGAATTGTCACACCAACCCGGAAGGGAGCTAGTAGTCAGCAGCCCGTTTCCCAAAGGCCAAACTACCTACAGTACGAGGAGGCTACAGTAAAGGCAGGCACACAGTGCTGGGGAGTGGTGCCCTGCTTCTGTGGTCTTGTGGCTTCGCAGCTGAAAGAGAGAGTCAGTGAGAAAGCTCCCCTTTGGCCCAGAGCTGTGTCTTCAGCCCGTCTCTACCGTGTCCAGCTGAATCCTGGGGGGGGGACCGAAGTGACAGAATAGGAATGTATTTATGCTTTTGTGGCTTCCTTCTGACTCTCTCCTTCAGCAGTGTTCAAGAGGTTTCTTTTGGTACAACGTATTTCAGAAAACCCCTGAAAAGAAAATGGTAGGGAAATCCTGGTGCAGGTGACAGCAGAGATGGCAGGATCCTTCTGCATCTGTTAGGAGGACACCGACTGTCTTGCTCACGGCTTTCTATCTGTAGTGTCAATGGCTCCTTGCGTGAAGGGAGGATAACCCCCTCCGGGGAAGTGGTCCCATGCTCACAGGGTTGATGAGGACGACCCAGAACACAGAGCTAAACACACCATCCTTGCTTGCGTGTCTGGAAGGAGAACAATGTCTCCTAGGCTAATGATAACAAATAAATAAATAAATAGGTGATATGATCGATTACTCCCTGAGTGCCCAGTATATTCTGACATTCTTTGCACGGATTCAGTTCTTTCATCCCGAGAGCCAGACACTATTTTTTTGCCCTTTAGAGCAGCGGAGACTGAGCCACAGCGAGGTTATGTCCCATGGCTATCTGTGGCACAGATGGGACTGGCCCTCCTGCAGGCTGACTGCAGCCCCCCGCCCAACCGGACAGCATGTCATGCCATGAAAGGTGAGGACACTGAACACCTGGCCCAGAGGCAGCAGTGGGAAAGCACTGAGCAGCTGGCAGTCAGAACCCTCTGCACAGCTCTGTGACCTCTCTGGGCTTCAGCCTCCCACCTCTGCAGCCAGGAGCACAGCTGGACTGTCTCCGAAGACCCTTGCGGCCCTGAAAAAGGAGAGGCCGGATTCAGCCTCCAGTGATGTCATAACCGGCACCATGTGGCCGGGAGGTGAGACAGCTGTAGTGTAGGTTTGGTCCTTTGAGTCTAGGCTGTGTGCCCTTGGGTAAGTTGCTCAACCTCTCTGGAATTGGCACCGTCGCTCCAGACCATGCAGGTTCACTGAGTGTGTCCAAATGCTGTGGCGGTGACTCGTTCCATGGGGCTTGTTGGAGGAGATCCCCACGCCCTCTGGCACTGGGTAAGCAAGGTTCCTATCCATCTCTGCCCTCACCATGAGCTTGCTTGCAAAGCAGGGAGCCTTTCTCCAGGAGCTTGTTGGGAGCTAAAGGATTCTCCGTGCACAGATGTCAGTGTGGAGATAGCGATCAGAAAGGACACCGTTCGGGAAGCCCGAGCTAGGAGCCAGGCCACTGTCTCGCTTATTCCCCCTCTTGGAAATTAATCTTTTCTGTAGAAAGGAGGAAATGACATCTCAGAGAGTATCAGTGACTTGCCAGGTCAGGAAGTGGCACGGTGGCTGTGAACCCGGGTGCCTGACACCAGCACCCACGCACGCAGCACGGGCCGGCTCCCGAAATGCCCTCTTCACACAGGGCACCTGTGGCCGATCTTGGTCCTGACTTCTGAGCCTCTTGTCTCCTCTTTCTCTTGGAGTGCCCATGAAATAGGAATTCCCTCCCCAGACCGCCAGGGGGCCCAGCACCTGAACTATATCACCTGTCCCCTCAGCACACACGTCTTGCTAATAAACACCACCAGGCCCTCCGCACTGCAGCACCACCATCACTCTGCAGCGGAACACGTGAAGTCCTCCTTCTGAAACCAAGTCTCCGGGAAACGGCTGGGAAATGCCCACCAGACAAATCCAAGTCACTTTCGGGGTGTCAGGTAGCCACGGGCTGGATTTTGAGGGAAGGGAAGATGTCAGGCTGATCTAGGGAGGCACTGGCGAAGATTCAGGGCCAAGCCCCTGCAGGGAGCCGTCAGGGGTGGCGAGTGTCCTGTCCGTAGCCCTGGGCGAGCCAAGACTGATGTTGCGTGTGGGGAGGCAGGGGGCAGAGCTGCTCCAGGCGTGTGTGGTCCACACAGTGGGGCATGTGTGAAGTGTTCCCGGGACTCAAGCACACACTTCAATGTATGTGCAGCCTATGAGAGCCTCTAATTTTCAGAATTGCTCCTCCACGTGTTAAGGTGATTTTACGTGTTGAAGGGAAAAATGGGTTTCCCATATCGTGTCCTTTTACATTTTTTTCTTAGCGATTCTTTTTACTGACCAGGGTGAAAACTGTGGCAGAAAATACAAATAGGTCTTTCCAGGGTGTGTTAGACGCAAGCCCCGTGTAGAAGTCAAACAAGGGGGGTGTGGGATTCCATCCCCTCTGGGTGCTTTTCCAGGCTCTCATCACCGAGGACTGAGTTTGGCAGGGGCCCCCAGAGAAGGAAAATGAGAAACGGACCACTTGCTCTGCAATCCATACTCCTAAGGGGAATAGAGGGAGTGCGTCCTCTGTGTGTCCGATGCCCTGTGTCTTCTGGGCGAGGCTTTCCTTTGGAGCTGAGAAACTGAAGCTCACATTAACCTAAGCGGCTAAGACGCTCCGTGTGTGTGTGTGTGTGTGTTTTGGGGGGTGGGGGAGGGTCCTCTTTGGTCCAGAGCCGAGGTCTCTGCACTTCCAGCCCAGCTCCCCACGCCAGCCCTGATGGGCACGGAGTCTCTTTGTCCAAGACAGACAAAGGAAGACAGAGCCAGAATGAAGTCAACAACTTTTATTACAGCTCACATATTTCATAGAAAAAGGAATGTAGCGTCAGGTCCGGTTGTATGAAAAACGGTAAAATGCAGGTTCGTCCTGGTTGCTCTGTTGACACCCGGGGCAGGCTCTCCGCGACATCAGGCACAGCAGCTGCACTTGTCCGAGGCCCCTTTGCAGACGCAGCCCTGGGCACACTTGGCGCAGCCCACGGGGCAGCAGGAGCAGCAGCCTGGGGAAGCGAGGGCAGCGTGCGGTCGGACCACGCGTTGTCCGGAGCCACCCTTCCCAGCAGCAGGCCTGGCCCCAGCTGCCCTCAGGCCCAGACCCTGAGTTTAGGATGGTGTCCTCTGTCCTGAGATCATTGCTCTCAGACACTAGGTTCAGGTTGCCTGCCCCATCTGTGCCCAGGACAGGGCACAGAGCCTTGGAGAGACAGTGAGCAGGGCCTCTGGGGACGAGAGAAAGCCAGCGCCCAGCACCGTCAGTGATGTGAGCAAAGTCCTCAGGATCAAAGTGGAGGCAAAGCCCTGACAGAGCAGCTCCCGCTCGGGATAGGGAAGCTCTGGGCTGCTTCGACAGGAAGGGGCTGCCCCAGGTCCGAGAAACCACACACGGTCACTAGTTCATGTCCCTAAAGTGCTTCAGTCCCTGAGAGGATTCAGAAGCGTGACTCAGGAGGCAGGAGGACTAGTTCTACTGACAGGTCTGAGGTTGTTTGTTAATGACCCGTCTGGGCCTCAGTCTCCCTGTTCTCTAGTGCGCACTTGGGTCTCGGTCATCTGGAAGGGGATTCCAGCTCTGATTGTGAATCCCTTCCTGGTGGGTGGGGGGGTGGGGGGGTGGGGGGGGTTACCGGGAAGTTTGGTCACTGTCCTGCTCCTGCCTGCTGAGCTCTGGGCTCCCTGCTCGCACTCAGCCCAGACCCCGCATTCCCAGAGAAGGCCCCGCACACTCACTCTTCTTGCAGGAGGTGCATCTGCAGGCTTTGCAGGTGCAGGAGCCAGCGCAGCTGCAGGAGCCGCCTGCCAGGAAGGGAAAGGCCCGCGGTGAGCAGGGAGAGGGATGCAGGAGCTAGAGCAGACGGTCAGCAATGCCTCCCTGAGCCCTCCTCCTCTGTCAGGACCCAGCCCTGGGAGCTCGTGTCCACTCAGGCGGATAGAGAAGCCCCAGCTCCTCTCTTCTGGTCCAAGGAGAGTAGGTCCCCTCCTGATGGACTCCACAGGGAAGGTCCCAGGCTCCAGACCCAGCCCAGGCTGACTGGGGCTGGGGGCCAGGGCCCATGGCCTGAACCCGAAAGAGGCAATGTCCCCTCCTCCCATCAAGTCCTGGCAGCTCCGAGGCCTCCTCCAAACACTGGGTCCCGGTCTAGCAGTCCCCTGACCAGCTGGGTGACCTCAAGAAGGACAGCCTGGAGCCTCCGTGCCCTCAGTGTTAACGGAGAGGCAAAGGGAGACTGACGTGCTCTCAGGAGCCTGGCAGGCAAGAAAGCCCTGGACCCGTGACAGGAGTCCTCCTGAGCTCCAACTCAAAACCCTCCCTTCTCGTCCTGTGCCTGCGAAGGGGGGCATCCTAAGGCTCAAAGCCAGGGTTCCCTTACCAGTGGGGCAGGAGCACTTGGGGTCCATCTGGAGGAGGAGTGAGGCCCGAGGTCCAAAGCAAGGGGCGAAGCGGCTTCACTGGTCCGGTCGGGGGCGTGTGGGAGCCAGGAGCCCGTGGGCTCAGTTATAGGCCGAGGAGGCGGCCCGGGCGCAGAGGCCCCGCCCCCGCCTTGCACCCGCCCCGCGGATCCGCGCCCGCGCCCGCGCCCGCGCTGCCCGCGGCGCCCTGGGCCGGGCTGTGAGCAACACGCGGGGCCGAGCGCACGATTCCACTTCGGTGCCGGCTGGAGCGGAGGAAGCGGGTGCCGTGCGGTAAGCGGTGTCCCAGCCCCCTGGCCGCCCCTTCGCGATGTGGCCGACGGGAGCAGCCCCCCTGTTGCCGGGTTGTGCAGGAATCCAGCTCCCGCGTCCTCCGGTCTTCCCCGCCCCAGGCCGCGCGCCGCCGGCCTCCGGGTCGCCGTTTCCTGCAGCCTGAGAACAGCCCCCGCCTCCCGCTCGTGTCCCTGGCTTGGCCGGAGCCGGGGAGCGGTGTCAGAGACCGCAGGCGCATGTGACCCTCACCGCCGTTTCGCCCACCCCGTGTGTCCCCAGGCGTTGGCAGCCCCGGTCTCCACCACGGTCCTTTGGAAGCACTTTTCCGGTACCGTCTCCTGTAACCGCCCCGCGATGAACATTGCCTTCGGCCGCTAGTCGTCACTTGTGTTTTCCTTTCCTGGAGGGATCATGGCGCATTTCTCCGGGGGCTCCTTTGCCTAAACTTTGCAGGGGCGCTCCTCACCGTGGCCGGTCCACCCCACGCCAGGGTGGAGGTTCCCTGATCATGGGATGCTCCCCAGGGAAGGCATCACTGTAGGCGATAGGCAGACCTGGCATGAAATAACAAAGCGACACAAGTGGAGAGTTCCCTTTGGGTAGTCCTGACGATTACACACCATGGAGTCCATGCCAAGCCTTGTTAATCACTTTTGCTCTTTGAATTGTCACACCAACCCGGAAGGGAGCTAGTAGTCAGCAGCCCGTTTCCCAAAGGCCAAACTACCTACAGTACGAGGAGGCTACAGTAAAGGCAGGCACACAGTGCTGGGGAGTGGTGCCCTGCTTCTGTGGTCTTGTGGCTTCGCAGCTGAAAGAGAGAGTCAGTGAGAAAGCTCCCCTTTGGCCCAGAGCTGTGTCTTCAGCCCGTCTCTACCGTGTCCAGCTGAATCCTGGGGGGGGGACCGAAGTGACAGAATAGGAATGTATTTATGCTTTTGTGGCTTCCTTCTGACTCTCTCCTTCAGCAGTGTTCAAGAGGTTTCTTTTGGTACAACGTATTTCAGAAAACCCCTGAAAAGAAAATGGTAGGGAAATCCTGGTGCAGGTGACAGCAGAGATGGCAGGATCCTTCTGCATCTGTTAGGAGGACACCGACTGTCTTGCTCACGGCTTTCTATCTGTGGTGTCAATGGCTCCTTGCGTGAAGGGAGGATAACCCCCTCCGGGGAAGTGGTCCCATGCTCACAGGGTTGATGAGGACGACCCAGAACACAGAGCTAAACACACCATCCTCGCTTGCGTGTCTGGAAGGAGAACAATGTCTCCTAGGCTAATGATAACAAATAAATAAATAAATAGGTGATATGATCGATTACTCCCTGAGTGCCCAGTATATTCTGACATTCTTTGCACGGATTCAGTTCTTTCATCCCGAGAGCCAGACACTATTTTTTTGCCCTTTAGAGCAGCGGAGACTGAGCCACAGCGAGGTTATGTCCCATGGCTATCTGTGGCACAGATGGGACTGGCCCTCCTGCAGGCTGACTGCAGCCCCCCGCCCAACCGGACAGCATGTCATGCCATGAAAGGTGAGGACACTGAACACCTGGCCCAGAGGCAGCAGTGGGAAAGCACTGAGCAGCTGGCAGTCAGAACCCTCTGCACAGCTCTGTGACCTCTCTGGGCTTCAGCCTCCCACCTCTGCAGCCAGGAGCACAGCTGGACTGTCTCCGAAGACCCTTGCGGCCCTGAAAAAGGAGAGGCCGGATTCAGCCTCCAGTGATGTCATAACCGGCACCATGTGGCCGGGAGGTGAGACAGCTGTAGTGTAGGTTTGGTCCTTTGAGTCTAGGCTGTGTGCCCTTGGGTAAGTTGCTCAACCTCTCTGGAATTGGCACCGTCGCTCCAGACCATGCAGGTTCACTGAGTGTGTCCAAATGCTGTGGCGGTGACTCGTTCCATGGGGCTTGTTGGAGGAGATCCCCACGCCCTCTGGCACTGGGTAAGCAAGGTTCCTATCCATCTCTGCCCTCACCATGAGCTTGCTTGCAAAGCAGGGAGCCTTTCTCCAGGAGCTTGTTGGGAGCTAAAGGATTCTCCGTGCACAGATGTCAGTGTGGAGATAGCGATCAGAAAGGACACCGTTCGGGAAGCCCGAGCTAGGAGCCAGGCCACTGTCTCGCTTATTCCCCCTCTTGGAAATTAATCTTTTCTGTAGAAAGGAGGAAATGACATCTCAGAGAGTATCAGTGACTTGCCAGGTCAGGAAGTGGCACGGTGGCTGTGAACCCGGGTGCCTGACACCAGCACCCACGCACGCAGCACGGGCCGGCTCCCGAAATGCCCTCTTCACACAGGGCACCTGTGGCCGATCTTGGTCCTGACTTCTGAGCCTCTTGTCTCCTCTTTCTCGTGGAGTGCCCATGAAATAGGAATTCCCTCCCCAGACCGCCAGGGGGCCCAGCACCTGAACTATATCACCTGTCCCCTCAGCACACACGTCTTGCTAATAAACACCACCAGGCCCTCCGCACTGCAGCACCACCATCACTCTGCAGCGGAACACGTGAAGTCCTCCTTCTGAAACCAAGTCTCCGGGAAACGGCTGGGAAATGCCCACCAGACAAATCCAAGTCACTTTCGGGGTGTCAGGTAGCCACGGGCTGGATTTTGAGGGAAGGGAAGATGTCAGGCTGATCTAGGGAGGCACTGGCGAAGATTCAGGGCCAAGCCCCTGCAGGGAGCCGTCAGGGGTGGCGAGTGTCCTGTCCGTAGCCCTGGGCGAGCCAAGACTGATGTTGCGTGTGGGGAGGCAGGGGGCAGAGCTGCTCCAGGCGTGTGTGGTCCACACAGTGGGGCATGTGTGAAGTGTTCCCGGGACTCAAGCACACACTTCAATGTATGTGCAGCCTATGAGAGCCTCTAATTTTCAGAATTGCTCCTCCACGTGTTAAGGTGATTTTACGTGTTGAAGGGAAAAATGGGTTTCCCATATCGTGTCCTTTTACATTTTTTTCTTAGCGATTCTTTTTACTGACCAGGGTGAAAACTGTGGCAGAAAATACAAATAGGTCTTTCCAGGGTGTGTTAGACGCAAGCCCCGTGTAGAAGTCAAACAAGGGGGGTGTGGGATTCCATCCCCTCTGGGTGCTTTTCCAGGCTCTCATCACCGAGGACTGAGTTTGGCAGGGGCCCCCAGAGAAGGAAAATGAGAAACGGACCACTTGCTCTGCAATCCATACTCCTAAGGGGAATAGAGGGAGTGCGTCCTCTGTGTGTCCGATGCCCTGTGTCTTCTGGGCGAGGCTTTCCTTTGGAGCTGAGAAACTGAAGCTCACATTAACCTAAGCGGCTAAGACGCTCCGTGTGTGTGTGTGTGTGTTTTGGGGGGTGGGGGAGGGTCCTCTTTGGTCCAGAGCCGAGGTCTCTGCACTTCCAGCCCAGTTCCCCACGCCAGCCCTGATGGGCACGGAGTCTCTTTGTCCAAGACAGACAAAGGAAGACAGAGCCAGAATGAAGTCAACAACTTTTATTACAGCTCACATATTTCATAGAAAAAGGAATGTAGCGTCAGGTCCGGTTGTATGAAAAACGGTAAAATGCAGGTTCGTCCTGGTTGCTCTGTTGACACCCGGGGCAGGCTCTCCGCGACATCAGGCACAGCAGCTGCACTTGTCCGAGGCCCCTTTGCAGACGCAGCCCTGGGCACACTTGGCGCAGCCCACGGGGCAGCAGGAGCAGCAGCCTGGGGAAGCGAGGGCAGCGTGCGGTCGGACCACGCGTTGTCCGGAGCCACCCTTCCCAGCAGCAGGCCTGGCCCCAGCTGCCCTCAGGCCCAGACCCTGAGTTTAGGATGGTGTCCTCTGTCCTGAGATCATTGCTCTCAGACACTAGGTTCAGGTTGCCTGCCCCATCTGTGCCCAGGACAGGGCACAGAGCCTTGGAGAGACAGTGAGCAGGGCCTCTGGGGACGAGAGAAAGCCAGCGCCCAGCACCGTCAGTGATGTGAGCAAAGTCCTCAGGATCAAAGTGGAGGCAAAGCCCTGACAGAGCAGCTCCCGCTCGGGATAGGGAAGCTCTGGGCTGCTTCGACAGGAAGGGGCTGCCCCAGGTCCGAGAAACCACACACGGTCACTAGTTCATGTCCCTAAAGTGCTTCAGTCCCTGAGAGGATTCAGAAGCGTGACTCAGGAGGCAGGAGGACTAGTTCTACTGACAGGTCTGAGGTTGTTTGTTAATGACCCGTCTGGGCCTCAGTCTCCCTGTTCTCTAGTGCGCACTTGGGTCTCGGTCATCTGGAAGGTGATTCCAGCTCTGATTGTGAATCCCTTCCTGGTGGGGGGGGGGGGGGTGGGGGGGTGGTGGGGGTTACCGGGAAGTTTGGTCACTGTCCTGCTCCTGCCTGCTGAGCTCTGGGCTCCCTGCTCGCACTCAGCCCAGACCCCGCATTCCCAGAGAAGGCCCCGCACACTCACTCTTCTTGCAGGAGGTGCATCTGCAGGCTTTGCAGGTGCAGGAGCCAGCGCAGCTGCAGGAGCCGCCTGCCAGGAAGGGAAAGGCCCGCGGTGAGCAGGGAGAGGGATGCAGGAGCTAGAGCAGACGGTCAGCAATGCCTCCCTGAGCCCTCCTCCTCTGTCAGGACCCAGCCCTGGGAGCTCGTGTCCACTCAGGCGGATAGAGAAGCCCCAGCTCCTCTCTTCTGGTCCAAGGAGAGTAGGTCCCCTCCTGATGGACTCCACAGGGAAGGTCCCAGGCTCCAGACCCAGCCCAGGCTGACTGGGGCTGGGGGCCAGGGCCCATGGCCTGAACCCGAAAGAGGCAATGTCCCCTCCTCCCATCAAGTCCTGGCAGCTCCGAGGCCTCCTCCAAACACTGGGTCCCGGTCTAGCAGTCCCCTGACCAGCTGGGTGACCTCAAGAAGGACAGCCTGGAGCCTCCGTGCCCTCAGTGTTAACGGAGAGGCAAAGGGAGACTGACGTGCTCTCAGGAGCCTGGCAGGCAAGAAAGCCCTGGACCCGTGACAGGAGTCCTCCTGAGCTCCAACTCAAAACCCTCCCTTCTCGTCCTGTGCCTGCGAAGGGGGGCATCCTAAGGCTCAAAGCCAGGGTTCCCTTACCAGTGGGGCAGGAGCACTTGGGGTCCATCTGGAGGAGGAGTGAGGCCCGAGGTCCAAAGCAAGGGGCGAAGCGGCTTCACTGGTCCGGTCGGGGGCGTGTGGGAGCCAGGAGCCCGTGGGCTCAGTTATAGGCCGAGGAGGCGGCCCGGGCGCAGAGGCCCCGCCCCCGCCTTGCACCCGCCCCGCGGATCCGCGCCCGCGCCCGCGCCCGCGCTGCCCGCGGCGCCCTGGGCCGGGCTGTGAGCAACACGCGGGGCCGAGCGCACGATTCCACTTCGGTGCCGGCTGGAGCGGAGGAAGCGGGTGCCGTGCGGTAAGCGGTGTCCCAGCCCCCTGGCCGCCCCTTCGCGATGTGGCCGACGGGAGCAGCCCCCCTGTTGCCGGGTTGTGCAGGAATCCAGCTCCCGCGTCCTCCGGTCTTCCCCGCCCCAGGCCGCGCGCCGCCGGCCTCCGGGTCGCCGTTTCCTGCAGCCTGAGAACAGCCCCCGCCTCCCGCTCGTGTCCCTGGCTTGGCCGGAGCCGGGGAGCGGTGTCAGAGACCGCAGGCGCATGTGACCCTCACCGCCGTTTCGCCCACCCCGTGTGTCCCCAGGCGTTGGCAGCCCCGGTCTCCACCACGGTCCTTTGGAAGCACTTTTCCGGTACCGTCTCCTGTAACCGCCCCGCGATGAACATTGCCTTCGGCCGCTAGTCGTCACTTGTGTTTTCCTTTCCTGGAGGGATCATGGCGCATTTCTCCGGGGGCTCCTTTGCCTAAACTTTGCAGGGGCGCTCCTCACCGTGGCCGGTCCACCCCACGCCAGGGTGGAGGTTCCCTGATCATGGGATGCTCCCCAGGGAAGGCATCACTGTAGGCGATAGGCAGACCTGGCATGAAATAACAAAGCGACACAAGTGGAGAGTTCCCTTTGGGTAGTCCTGACGATTACACACCATGGAGTCCATGCCAAGCCTTGTTAATCACTTTTGCTCTTTGAATTGTCACACCAACCCGGAAGGGAGCTAGTAGTCAGCAGCCCGTTTCCCAAAGGCCAAACTACCTACAGTACGAGGAGGCTACAGTAAAGGCAGGCACACAGTGCTGGGGAGTGGTGCCCTGCTTCTGTGGTCTTGTGGCTTCGCAGCTGAAAGAGAGAGTCAGTGAGAAAGCTCCCCTTTGGCCCAGAGCTGTGTCTTCAGCCCGTCTCTACCGTGTCCAGCTGAATCCTGGGGGGGGGACCGAAGTGACAGAATAGGAATGTATTTATGCTTTTGTGGCTTCCTTCTGACTCTCTCCTTCAGCAGTGTTCAAGAGGTTTCTTTTGGTACAACGTATTTCAGAAAACCCCTGAAAAGAAAATGGTAGGGAAATCCTGGTGCAGGTGACAGCAGAGATGGCAGGATCCTTCTGCATCTGTTAGGAGGACACCGACTGTCTTGCTCACGGCTTTCTATCTGTAGTGTCAATGGCTCCTTGCGTGAAGGGAGGATAACCCCCTCCGGGGAAGTGGTCCCATGCTCACAGGGTTGATGAGGACGACCCAGAACACAGAGCTAAACACACCATCCTTGCTTGCGTGTCTGGAAGGAGAACAATGTCTCCTAGGCTAATGATAACAAATAAATAAATAAATAGGTGATATGATCGATTACTCCCTGAGTGCCCAGTATATTCTGACATTCTTTGCACGGATTCAGTTCTTTCATCCCGAGAGCCAGACACTATTTTTTTGCCCTTTAGAGCAGCGGAGACTGAGCCACAGCGAGGTTATGTCCCATGGCTATCTGTGGCACAGATGGGACTGGCCCTCCTGCAGGCTGACTGCAGCCCCCCGCCCAACCGGACAGCATGTCATGCCATGAAAGGTGAGGACACTGAACACCTGGCCCAGAGGCAGCAGTGGGAAAGCACTGAGCAGCTGGCAGTCAGAACCCTCTGCACAGCTCTGTGACCTCTCTGGGCTTCAGCCTCCCACCTCTGCAGCCAGGAGCACAGCTGGACTGTCTCCGAAGACCCTTGCGGCCCTGAAAAAGGAGAGGCCGGATTCAGCCTCCAGTGATGTCATAACCGGCACCATGTGGCCGGGAGGTGAGACAGCTGTAGTGTAGGTTTGGTCCTTTGAGTCTAGGCTGTGTGCCCTTGGGTAAGTTGCTCAACCTCTCTGGAATTGGCACCGTCGCTCCAGACCATGCAGGTTCACTGAGTGTGTCCAAATGCTGTGGCGGTGACTCGTTCCATGGGGCTTGTTGGAGGAGATCCCCACGCCCTCTGGCACTGGGTAAGCAAGGTTCCTATCCATCTCTGCCCTCACCATGAGCTTGCTTGCAAAGCAGGGAGCCTTTCTCCAGGAGCTTGTTGGGAGCTAAAGGATTCTCCGTGCACAGATGTCAGTGTGGAGATAGCGATCAGAAAGGACACCGTGTGGGAAGCCCGAGCTAGGAGCCAGGCCACTGTCTCGCTTATTCCCCCTCTTGGAAATTAATCTTTTCTGTAGAAAGGAGGAAATGACATCTCAGAGAGTATCAGTGACTTGCCAGGTCAGGAAGTGGCACGGTGGCTGTGAACCCGGGTGCCTGACACCAGCACCCACGCACGCAGCACGGGCCGGCTCCCGAAATGCCCTCTTCACACAGGGCACCTGTGGCCGATCTTGGTCCTGACTTCTGAGCCTCTTGTCTCCTCTTTCTCTTGGAGTGCCCATGAAATAGGAATTCCCTCCCCAGACCGCCAGGGGGCCCAGCACCTGAACTATATCACCTGTCCCCTCAGCACACACGTCTTGCTAATAAACACCACCAGGCCCTCCGCACTGCAGCACCACCATCACTCTGCAGCGGAACACGTGAAGTCCTCCTTCTGAAACCAAGTCTCCGGGAAACGGCTGGGAAATGCCCACCAGACAAATCCAAGTCACTTTCGGGGTGTCAGGTAGCCACGGGCTGGATTTTGAGGGAAGGGAAGATGTCAGGCTGATCTAGGGAGGCACTGGCGAAGATTCAGGGCCAAGCCCCTGCAGGGAGCCGTCAGGGGTGGCGAGTGTCCTGTCCGTAGCCCTGGGCGAGCCAAGACTGATGTTGCGTGTGGGGAGGCAGGGGGCAGAGCTGCTCCAGGCGTGTGTGGTCCACACAGTGGGGCATGTGTGAAGTGTTCCCGGGACTCAAGCACACACTTCAATGTATGTGCAGCCTATGAGAGCCTCTAATTTTCAGAATTGCTCCTCCACGTGTTAAGGTGATTTTACGTGTTGAAGGGAAAAATGGGTTTCCCATATCGTGTCCTTTTACATTTTTTTCTTAGCGATTCTTTTTACTGACCAGGGTGAAAACTGTGGCAGAAAATACAAATAGGTCTTTCCAGGGTGTGTTAGACGCAAGCCCCGTGTAGAAGTCAAACAAGGGGGGTGTGGGATTCCATCCCCTCTGGGTGCTTTTCCAGGCTCTCATCACCGAGGACTGAGTTTGGCAGGGGCCCCCAGAGAAGGAAAATGAGAAACGGACCACTTGCTCTGCAATCCATACTCCTAAGGGGAATAGAGGGAGTGCGTCCTCTGTGTGTCCGATGCCCTGTGTCTTCTGGGCGAGGCTTTCCTTTGGAGCTGAGAAACTGAAGCTCACATTAACCTAAGCGGCTAAGACGCTCCGTGTGTGTGTGTGTGTGTGTTTTGGGGGGTGGGGGAGGGTCCTCTTTGGTCCAGAGCCGAGGTCTCTGCACTTCCAGCCCAGCTCCCCACGCCAGCCCTGATGGGCACGGAGTCTCTTTGTCCAAGACAGACAAAGGAAGACAGAGCCAGAATGAAGTCAACAACTTTTATTACAGCTCACATATTTCATAGAAAAAGGAATGTAGCGTCAGGTCCGGTTGTATGAAAAACGGTAAAATGCAGGTTCGTCCTGGTTGCTCTGTTGACACCCGGGGCAGGCTCTCCGCGACATCAGGCACAGCAGCTGCACTTGTCCGAGGCCCCTTTGCAGACGCAGCCCTGGGCACACTTGGCGCAGCCCACGGGGCAGCAGGAGCAGCAGCCTGGGGAAGCGAGGGCAGCGTGCGGTCGGACCACGCGTTGTCCGGAGCCACCCTTCCCAGCAGCAGGCCTGGCCCCAGCTGCCCTCAGGCCCAGACCCTGAGTTTAGGATGGTGTCCTCTGCCCTGAGATCATTGCTCTCAGACACTAGGTTCAGGTTGCCTGCCCCATCTGTGCCCAGGACAGGGCACAGAGCCTTGGAGAGACAGTGAGCAGGGCCTCTGGGGACGAGAGAAAGCCAGCGCCCAGCACCGTCAGTGATGTGAGCAAAGTCCTCAGGATCAAAGTGGAGGCAAAGCCCTGACAGCAGCTCCCGCTCGGGATAGGGAAGCTCTGGGCTGCTTCGACAGGAAGGGGCTGCCCCAGGTCCGAGAAACCACACACGGTCACTAGTTCATGTCCCTAAAGTGCTTCAGTCCCTGAGAGGATTCAGAAGCGTGACTCAGGAGGCAGGAGGACTAGTTCTACTGACAGGTCTGAGGTTGTTTGTTAATGACCCGTCTGGGCCTCAGTCTCCCTGTTCTCTAGTGCGCACTTGGGTCTCGGTCATCTGGAAGGTGATTCCAGCTCTGATTGTGAATCCCTTCCTGGTGGGGGGGGGGTGGTGGGGGGGTGGTGGGGGTTACCGGGAAGTTTGGTCACTGTCCTGCTCCTGCCTGCTGAGCTCTGGGCTCCCTGCTCGCACTCAGCCCAGACCCCGCATTCCCAGAGAAGGCCCCGCACACTCACTCTTCTTGCAGGAGGTGCATCTGCAGGCTTTGCAGGTGCAGGAGCCAGCGCAGCTGCAGGAGCCGCCTGCCAGGAAGGGAAAGGCCCGCGGTGAGCAGGGAGAGGGATGCAGGAGCTAGAGCAGACGGTCAGCAATGCCTCCCTGAGCCCTCCTCCTCTGTCAGGACCCAGCCCTGGGAGCTCGTGTCCACTCAGGCGGATAGAGAAGCCCCAGCTCCTCTCTTCTGGTCCAAGGAGAGTAGGTCCCCTCCTGATGGACTCCACAGGGAAGGTCCCAGGCTCCAGACCCAGCCCAGGCTGACTGGGGCTGGGGGCCAGGGCCCATGGCCTGAACCCGAAAGAGGCAATGTCCCCTCCTCCCATCAAGTCCTGGCAGCTCCGAGGCCTCCTCCAAACACTGGGTCCCGGTCTAGCAGTCCCCTGACCAGCTGGGTGACCTCAAGAAGGACAGCCTGGAGCCTCCGTGCCCTCAGTGTTAACGGAGAGGCAAAGGGAGACTGACGTGCTCTCAGGAGCCTGGCAGGCAAGAAAGCCCTGGACCCGTGACAGGAGTCCTCCTGAGCTCCAACTCAAAACCCTCCCTTCTCGTCCTGTGCCTGCGAAGGGGGGCATCCTAAGGCTCAAAGCCAGGGTTCCCTTACCAGTGGGGCAGGAGCACTTGGGGTCCATCTGGAGGAGGAGTGAGGCCCGAGGTCCAAAGCAAGGGGCGAAGCGGCTTCACTGGTCCGGTCGGGGGCGTGTGGGAGCCAGGAGCCCGTGGGCTCAGTTATAGGCCGAGGAGGCGGCCCGGGCGCAGAGGCCCCGCCCCCGCCTTGCACCCGCCCCGCGGATCCGCGCCCGCGCCCGCGCCCGCGCTGCCCGCGGCGCCCTGGGCCGGGCTGTGAGCAACACGCGGGGCCGAGCGCACGATTCCACTTCGGTGCCGGCTGGAGCGGAGGAAGCGGGTGCCGTGCGGTAAGCGGTGTCCCAGCCCCCTGGCCGCCCCTTCGCGATGTGGCCGACGGGAGCAGCCCCCCTGTTGCCGGGTTGTGCAGGAATCCAGCTCCCGCGTCCTCCGGTCTTCCCCGCCCCAGGCCGCGCGCCGCCGGCCTCCGGGTCGCCGTTTCCTGCAGCCTGAGAACAGCCCCCGCCTCCCGCTCGTGTCCCTGGCTTGGCCGGAGCCGGGGAGCGGTGTCAGAGACCGCAGGCGCATGTGACCCTCACCGCCGTTTCGCCCACCCCGTGTGTCCCCAGGCGTTGGCAGCCCCGGTCTCCACCACGGTCCTTTGGAAGCACTTTTCCGGTACCGTCTCCTGTAACCGCCCCGCGATGAACATTGCCTTCGGCCGCTAGTCGTCACTTGTGTTTTCCTTTCCTGGAGGGATCATGGCGCATTTCTCCGGGGGCTCCTTTGCCTAAACTTTGCAGGGGCGCTCCTCACCGTGGCCGGTCCACCCCACGCCAGGGTGGAGGTTCCCTGATCATGGGATGCTCCCCAGGGAAGGCATCACTGTAGGCGATAGGCAGACCTGGCATGAAATAACAAAGCGACACAAGTGGAGAGTTCCCTTTGGGTAGTCCTGACGATTACACACCATGGAGTCCATGCCAAGCCTTGTTAATCACTTTTGCTCTTTGAATTGTCACACCAACCCGGAAGGGAGCTAGTAGTCAGCAGCCCGTTTCCCAAAGGCCAAACTACCTACAGTACGAGGAGGCTACAGTAAAGGCAGGCACACAGTGCTGGGGAGTGGTGCCCTGCTTCTGTGGTCTTGTGGCTTCGCAGCTGAAAGAGAGAGTCAGTGAGAAAGCTCCCCTTTGGCCCAGAGCTGTGTCTTCAGCCCGTCTCTACCGTGTCCAGCTGAATCCTGGGGGGGGGACCGAAGTGACAGAATAGGAATGTATTTATGCTTTTGTGGCTTCCTTCTGACTCTCTCCTTCAGCAGTGTTCAAGAGGTTTCTTTTGGTACAACGTATTTCAGAAAACCCCTGAAAAGAAAATGGTAGGGAAATCCTGGTGCAGGTGACAGCAGAGATGGCAGGATCCTTCTGCATCTGTTAGGAGGACACCGACTGTCTTGCTCACGGCTTTCTATCTGTAGTGTCAATGGCTCCTTGCGTGAAGGGAGGATAACCCCCTCCGGGGAAGTGGTCCCATGCTCACAGGGTTGATGAGGACGACCCAGAACACAGAGCTAAACACACCATCCTTGCTTGCGTGTCTGGAAGGAGAACAATGTCTCCTAGGCTAATGATAACAAATAAATAAATAAATAGGTGATATGATCGATTACTCCCTGAGTGCCCAGTATATTCTGACATTCTTTGCACGGATTCAGTTCTTTCATCCCGAGAGCCAGACACTATTTTTTTGCCCTTTAGAGCAGCGGAGACTGAGCCACAGCGAGGTTATGTCCCATGGCTATCTGTGGCACAGATGGGACTGGCCCTCCTGCAGGCTGACTGCAGCCCCCCGCCCAACCGGACAGCATGTCATGCCATGAAAGGTGAGGACACTGAACACCTGGCCCAGAGGCAGCAGTGGGAAAGCACTGAGCAGCTGGCAGTCAGAACCCTCTGCACAGCTCTGTGACCTCTCTGGGCTTCAGCCTCCCACCTCTGCAGCCAGGAGCACAGCTGGACTGTCTCCGAAGACCCTTGCGGCCCTGAAAAAGGAGAGGCCGGATTCAGCCTCCAGTGATGTCATAACCGGCACCATGTGGCCGGGAGGTGAGACAGCTGTAGTGTAGGTTTGGTCCTTTGAGTCTAGGCTGTGTGCCCTTGGGTAAGTTGCTCAACCTCTCTGGAATTGGCACCGTCGCTCCAGACCATGCAGGTTCACTGAGTGTGTCCAAATGCTGTGGCGGTGACTCGTTCCATGGGGCTTGTTGGAGGAGATCCCCACGCCCTCTGGCACTGGGTAAGCAAGGTTCCTATCCATCTCTGCCCTCACCATGAGCTTGCTTGCAAAGTAGGGAGCCTTTCTCCAGGAGCTTGTTGGGAGCTAAAGGATTCTCCGTGCACAGATGTCAGTGTGGAGATAGCGATCAGAAAGGACACCGTGTGGGAAGCCCGAGCTAGGAGCCAGGCCACTGTCTCGCTTATTCCCCCTCTTGGAAATTAATCTTTTCTGTAGAAAGGAGGAAATGACATCTCAGAGAGTATCAGTGACTTGCCAGGTCAGGAAGTGGCACGGTGGCTGTGAACCCGGGTGCCTGACACCAGCACCCACGCACGCAGCACGGGCCGGCTCCCGAAATGCCCTCTTCACACAGGGCACCTGTGGCCGATCTTGGTCCTGACTTCTGAGCCTCTTGTCTCCTCTTTCTCTTGGAGTGCCCATGAAATAGGAATTCCCTCCCCAGACCGCCAGGGGGCCCAGCACCTGAACTATATCACCTGTCCCCTCAGCACACACGTCTTGCTAATAAACACCACCAGGCCCTCCGCACTGCAGCACCACCATCACTCTGCAGCGGAACACGTGAAGTCCTCCTTCTGAAACCAAGTCTCCGGGAAACGGCTGGGAAATGCCCACCAGACAAATCCAAGTCACTTTCGGGGTGTCAGGTAGCCACGGGCTGGATTTTGAGGGAAGGGACGATGTCAGGCTGATCTAGGGAGGCACTGGCGAAGATTCAGGGCCAAGCCCCTGCAGGGAGCCGTCAGGGGTGGCGAGTGTCCTGTCCGTAGCCCTGGGCGAGCCAAGACTGATGTTGCGTGTGGGGAGGCAGGGGGCAGAGCTGCTCCAGGCGTGTGTGGTCCACACAGTGGGGCATGTGTGAAGTGTTCCCGGGACTCAGGCACACACTTCAATGTATGTGCAGCCTATGAGAGCCTCTAATTTTCAGAATTGCTCCTCCACGTGTTAAGGTGATTTTACGTGTTGAAGGGAAAAATGGGTTTCCCATATCGTGTCCTTTTACATTTTTTCTTAGCGATTCCTTTTACTGACCAGGGTGAAAACTGTGGCAGAAAATACAAATAGGTCTTTCCAGGGTGTGTTAGACGCAAGCCCCGTGTAGAAGTCAAACAAGAGGGGTGTGTGGGATTCCATCCCCTCTGGGTGCTTTTCCAGGCTCTCATCACCGAGGACTGAGTTTGGCAGGGGCCCCCAGAGAAGGAAAATGAGAAACGGACCACTTGCTCTGCAATCCATACTCCTAAGGGGAATAGAGGGAGTGCGTCCTCTGTGTGTCCGATGCCCTGTGTCTTCTGGGCGAGGCTTTCCTTTGGAGCTGAGAAGCTGAAGCTCACATTAACCTAAGCGGCTAAGACGCTCCGTGTGTGTGTGTGTGTGTGTGTGTGTGTGTGTGTGTTTTCGGGGGTGGGGGTGGGGGTGGGGTCCTCTTTGGTCCAGAGCCGAGGTCTCTGCACTTCCAGCCCAGTTCCCCACGCCAGCCCTGATGGGCACGGAGTCTCTTTGTCCAAGACAGACAAAGGAAGACAGAGCCAGAATGAAGTCAACAACTTTTATTACAGCTCACATATTTCATAGAAAAAGGAATGTAGCGTCAGGTCCGGTTGTATGAAAAACGGTAAAATGCAGGTTCGTCCTGGTTGCTCTGTTGACACCCGGGGCAGGCTCTCCGCGACATCAGGCACAGCAGCTGCACTTGTCCGAGGCCCCTTTGCAGACGCAGCCCTGGGCACACTTGGCGCAGCCCACGGGGCAGCAGGAGCAGCAGCCTGGGGAAGCGAGGGCAGCGTGCGGTCGGACCACGCGTTGTCCGGAGCCACCCTTCCCAGCAGCAGGCCTGGCCCCAGCTGCCCTCAGGCCCAGACCCTGAGTTTAGGATGGTGTCCTCTGCCCTGAGATCATTGCTCTCAGACACTAGGTTCAGGTTGCCTGCCCCATCTGTGCCCAGGACAGGGCACAGAGCCTTGGAGAGACAGTGAGCAGGGCCTCTGGGGACGAGAGAAAGCCAGCGCCCAGCACCGTCAGTGATGTGAGCAAAGTCCTCAGGATCAAAGTGGAGGCAAAGCCCTGACAGAGCAGCTCCCGCTCGGGATAGGGAAGCTCTGGGCTGCTTCGACAGGAAGGGGCTGCCCCAGGTCCGAGAAACCACACACGGTCACTAGTTCATGTCCCTAAAGTGCTTCAGTCCCTGAGAGGATTCAGAAGCGTGACTCAGGAGGCAGGAGGACTAGTTCTACTGACAGGTCTGAGGTTGTTTGTTAATGACCCGTCTGGGCCTCAGTCTCCCTGTTCTCTAGTGCGCACTTGGGTCTCGGTCATCTGGAAGGTGATTCCAGCTCTGATTGTGAATCCCTTCCTGGTGAGGTGGGGTGGTGGTGGTGGGGGTTACCGGGAAGTTTGGTCACTGTCCTGCTCCTGCCTGCTGAGCTCTGGGCTCCCTGCTCGCACTCAGCCCAGACCCCGCATTCCCAGAGAAGGCCCCGCACACTCACTCTTCTTGCAGGAGGTGCATCTGCAGGCTTTGCAGGTGCAGGAGCCAGCGCAGCTGCAGGAGCCGCCTGCCAGGAAGGGAAAGGCCCGCGGTGAGCAGGGAGAGGGATGCAGGAGCTAGAGCAGACGGTCAGCAATGCCTCCCTGAGCCCTCCTCCTCTGTCAGGACCCAGCCCTGGGAGCTCGTGTCCACTCAGGCGGATAGAGAAGCCCCAGCTCCTCTCTTCTGGTCCAAGGAGAGTAGGTCCCCTCCTGATGGACTCCACAGGGAAGGTCCCAGGCTCCAGACCCAGCCCAGGCTGACTGGGGCTGGGGGCCAGGGCCCATGGCCTGAACCCGAAAGAGGCAATGTCCCCTCCTCCCATCAAGTCCTGGCAGCTCCGAGGCCTCCTCCAAACACTGGGTCCCGGTCTAGCAGTCCCCTGACCAGCTGGGTGACCTCAAGAAGGACAGCCTGGAGCCTCCGTGCCCTCAGTGTTAACGGAGAGGCAAAGGGAGACTGACGTGCTCTCAAGAGCCTGGCAGGCAAGAAAGCCCTGGACCCGTGACAGGAGTCCTCCTGAGCTCCAACTCAAAACCCTCCCTTCTCGTCCTGTGCCTGCGAAGGGGGGCATCCTAAGGCTCAAAGCCAGGGTTCCCTTACCAGTGGGGCAGGAGCACTTGGGGTCCATCTGGAGGAGGAGTGAGGCCCGAGGTCCAAAGCAAGGGGCGAAGCGGCTTCACTGGTCCGGTCGGGGGCGTGTGGGAGCCAGGAGCCCGTGGGCTCAGTTATAGGCCGAGGAGGCGGCCCGGGCGCAGAGGCCCCGCCCCCGCCTTGCACCCGCCCCGCGGATCCGCGCCCGCGCCCGCGCCCGCGCTGCCCGCGGCGCCCTGGGCCGGGCTGTGAGCAACACGCGGGGCCGAGCGCACGATTCCACTTCGGTGCCGGCTGGAGCGGAGGAAGCGGGTGCCGTGCGGTAAGCGGTGTCCCAGCCCCCTGGCCGCCCCTTCGCGATGTGGCCGACGGGAGCAGCCCCCCTGTTGCCGGGTTGTGCAGGAATCCAGCTCCCGCGTCCTCCGGTCTTCCCCGCCCCAGGCCGCGCGCCGCCGGCCTCCGGGTCGCCGTTTCCTGCAGCCTGAGAACAGCCCCCGCCTCCCGCTCGTGTCCCTGGCTTGGCCGGAGCCGGGGAGCGGTGTCAGAGACCGCAGGTGCATGTGACCCTCACCGCCGTTTCGCCCACCCCGTGTGTCCCCAGGCGTTGGCAGCCCCGGTCCCCACCACGGTCCTTTGGAAGCACTTTTCCGGTACCGTCTCCTGTAACCGCCCCGCGATGAACATTGCCTTCGGCCGCTAGTCGTCACTTGTGTTTTCCTTTCCTGGAGGGATCATGGCGCATTTCTCCGGGGGCTCCTTTGCCTAAACTTTGCAGGGGCGCTCCTCACCGTGGCCGGTCCACCCCACGCCAGGGTGGAGGTTCCCTGATCATGGGATGCTCCCCAGGGAAGGCATCACTGTAGGCGATAGGCAGACCTGGCATGAAATAACAAAGCGACACAAGTGGAGAGTTCCCTTTGGGTAGTCCTGACGATTACACACCATGGAGTCCATGCCAAGCCTTGTTAATCACTTTTGCTCTTTGAATTGTCACACCAACCCGGAAGGGAGCTAGTAGTCAGCAGCCCGTTTCCCAAAGGCCAAACTACCTACAGTACGAGGAGGCTACAGTAAAGGCAGGCACACAGTGCTGGGGAGTGGTGCCCTGCTTCTGTGGTCTTGTGGCTTCGCAGCTGAAAGAGAGAGTCAGTGAGAAAGCTCCCCTTTGGCCCAGAGCTGTGTCTTCAGCCCGTCTCTACCGTGTCCAGCTGAATCCTGGGGGGGGACCGAAGTGACAGAATAGGAATGTATTTATGCTTTTGTGGCTTCCTTCTGACTCTCTCCTTCAGCAGTGTTCAAGAGGTTTCTTTTGGTACAACGTATTTCAGAAAACCCCTGAAAAGAAAATGGTAGGGAAATCCTGGTGCAGGTGACAGCAGAGATGGCAGGATCCTTCTGCATCTGTTAGGAGGACACCGACTGTCTTGCTCACGGCTTTCTATCTGTGGTGTCAATGGCTCCTTGCGTGAAGGGAGGATAACCCCCTCCGGGGAAGTGGTCCCATGCTCACAGGGTTGATGAGGACGACCCAGAACACAGAGCTAAACACACCATCCTCGCTTGCGTGTCTGGAAGGAGAACAATGTCTCCTAGGCTAATGATAACAAATAAATAAATAAATAGGTGATATGATCGATTACTCCCTGAGTGCCCAGTATATTCTGACATTCTTTGCACGGATTCAGTTCTTTCATCCCGAGAGCCAGACACTATTTTTTTGCCCTTTAGAGCAGCGGAGACTGAGCCACAGCGAGGTTATGTCCCATGGCTATCTGTGGCACAGATGGGACTGGCCCTCCTGCAGGCTGACTGCAGCCCCCCGCCCAACCGGACAGCATGTCATGCCATGAAAGGTGAGGACACTGAACACCTGGCCCAGAGGCAGCAGTGGGAAAGCACTGAGCAGCTGGCAGTCAGAACCCTCTGCACAGCTCTGTGACCTCTCTGGGCTTCAGCCTCCCACCTCTGCAGCCAGGAGCACAGCTGGACTGTCTCCGAAGACCCTTGCGGCCCTGAAAAAGGAGAGGCCGGATTCAGCCTCCAGTGATGTCATAACCGGCACCATGTGGCCGGGAGGTGAGACAGCTGTAGTGTAGGTTTGGTCCTTTGAGTCTAGGCTGTGTGCCCTTGGGTAAGTTGCTCAACCTCTCTGGAATTGGCACCGTCGCTCCAGACCATGCAGGTTCACTGAGTGTGTCCAAATGCTGTGGCGGTGACTCGTTCCATGGGGCTTGTTGGAGGAGATCCCCACGCCCTCTGGCACTGGGTAAGCAAGGTTCCTATCCATCTCTGCCCTCACCATGAGCTTGCTTGCAAAGCAGGGAGCCTTTCTCCAGGAGCTTGTTGGGAGCTAAAGGATTCTCCGTGCACAGATGTCAGTGTGGAGATAGCGATCAGAAAGGACACCGTTCGGGAAGCCCGAGCTAGGAGCCAGGCCACTGTCTCGCTTATTCCCCCTCTTGGAAATTAATCTTTTCTGTAGAAAGGAGGAAATGACATCTCAGAGAGTATCAGTGACTTGCCAGGTCAGGAAGTGGCACGGTGGCTGTGAACCCGGGTGCCTGACACCAGCACCCACGCACGCAGCACGGGCCGGCTCCCGAAATGCCCTCTTCACACAGGGCACCTGTGGCCGATCTTGGTCCTGACTTCTGAGCCTCTTGTCTCCTCTTTCTCTTGGAGTGCCCATGAAATAGGAATTCCCTCCCCAGACCGCCAGGGGGCCCAGCACCTGAACTATATCACCTGTCCCCTCAGCACACACGTCTTGCTAATAAACACCACCAGGCCCTCCGCACTGCAGCACCACCATCACTCTGCAGCGGAACACGTGAAGTCCTCCTTCTGAAACCAAGTCTCCGGGAAACGGCTGGGAAATGCCCACCAGACAAATCCAAGTCACTTTCGGGGTGTCAGGTAGCCACGGGCTGGATTTTGAGGGAAGGGACGATGTCAGGCTGATCTAGGGAGGCACTGGCGAAGATTCAGGGCCAAGCCCCTGCAGGGAGCCGTCAGGGGTGGCGAGTGTCCTGTCCGTAGCCCTGGGCGAGCCAAGACTGATGTTGCGTGTGGGGAGGCAGGGGGCAGAGCTGCTCCAGGCGTGTGTGGTCCACACAGTGGGGCATGTGTGAAGTGTTCCCGGGACTCAAGCACACACTTCAATGTATGTGCAGCCTATGAGAGCCTCTAATTTTCAGAATTGCTCCTCCACGTGTTAAGGTGATTTTACGTGTTGAAGGGAAAAATGGGTTTCCCATATCGTGTCCTTTTACATTTTTTTCTTAGCGGTTCTTTTTACTGACCAGGGTGAAAACTGTGGCAGAAAATACAAATAGGTCTTTCCAGGGTGTGTTAGACGCAAGCCCCGTGTAGAAGTCAAACAAGGGGGGTGTGGGATTCCATCCCCTCTGGGTGCTTTTCCAGGCTCTCATCACCGAGGACTGAGTTTGGCAGGGGCCCCCAGAGAAGGAAAATGAGAAACGGACCACTTGCTCTGCAATCCATACTCCTAAGGGGAATAGAGGGAGTGCGTCCTCTGTGTGTCCGATGCCCTGTGTCTTCTGGGCGAGGCTTTCCTTTGGAGCTGAGAAACTGAAGCTCACATTAACCTAAGCGGCTAAGACGCTCCGTGTGTGTGTGTGTGTTTTGGGGGGTGGGGGAGGGTCCTCTTTGGTCCAGAGCCGAGGTCTCTGCACTTCCAGCCCAGCTCCCCACGCCAGCCCTGATGGGCACGGAGTCTCTTTGTCCAAGACAGACAAAGGAAGACAGAGCCAGAATGAAGTCAACAACTTTTATTACAGCTCACATATTTCATAGAAAAAGGAATGTAGCGTCAGGTCCGGTTGTATGAAAAACGGTAAAATGCAGGTTCGTCCTGGTTGCTCTGTTGACACCCGGGGCAGGCTCTCCGCGACATCAGGCACAGCAGCTGCACTTGTCCGAGGCCCCTTTGCAGACGCAGCCCTGGGCACACTTGGCGCAGCCCACGGGGCAGCAGGAGCAGCAGCCTGGGGAAGCGAGGGCAGCGTGCGGTCGGACCACGCGTTGTCCGGAGCCACCCTTCCCAGCAGCAGGCCTGGCCCCAGCTGCCCTCAGGCCCAGACCCTGAGTTTAGGATGGTGTCCTCTGCCCTGAGATCATTGCTCTCAGACACTAGGTTCAGGTTGCCTGCCCCATCTGTGCCCAGGACAGGGCACAGAGCCTTGGAGAGACAGTGAGCAGGGCCTCTGGGGACGAGAGAAAGCCAGCGCCCAGCACCGTCAGTGATGTGAGCAAAGTCCTCAGGATCAAAGTGGAGGCAAAGCCCTGACAGAGCAGCTCCCGCTCGGGATAGGGAAGCTCTGGGCTGCTTCGACAGGAAGGGGCTGCCCCAGGTCCGAGAAACCACACACGGTCACTAGTTCATGTCCCTAAAGTGCTTCAGTCCCTGAGAGGATTCAGAAGCGTGACTCAGGAGGCAGGAGGACTAGTTCTACTGACAGGTCTGAGGTTGTTTGTTAATGACCCGTCTGGGCCTCAGTCTCCCTGTTCTCTAGTGCGCGCCTGGGTCTCGGTCATCTGGAAGGGGATTCCAGCTCTGATTGTGAATCCCTTCCTGGTGAGGTGGGGTGGTGGTGGTGGGGGTTACCGGGAAGTTTGGTCACTGTCCTGCTCCTGCCTGCTGAGCTCTGGGCTCCCTGCTCGCACTCAGCCCAGACCCCGCATTCCCAGAGAAGGCCCCGCACACTCACTCTTCTTGCAGGAGGTGCATCTGCAGGCTTTGCAGGTGCAGGAGCCAGCGCAGCTGCAGGAGCCGCCTGCCAGGAAGGGAAAGGCCCGCGGTGAGCAGGGAGAGGGATGCAGGAGCTAGAGCAGACGGTCAGCAATGCCTCCCTGAGCCCTCCTCCTCTGTCAGGACCCAGCCCTGGGAGCTCGTGTCCACTCAGGCGGATAGAGAAGCCCCAGCTCCTCTCTTCTGGTCCAAGGAGAGTAGGTCCCCTCCTGATGGACTCCACAGGGAAGGTCCCAGGCTCCAGACCCAGCCCAGGCTGACTGGGGCTGGGGGCCAGGGCCCATGGCCTGAACCCGAAAGAGGCAATGTCCCCTCCTCCCATCAAGTCCTGGCAGCTCCGAGGCCTCCTCCAAACACTGGGTCCCGGTCTAGCAGTCCCCTGACCAGCTGGGTGACCTCAAGAAGGACAGCCTGGAGCCTCCGTGCCCTCAGTGTTAACGGAGAGGCAAAGGGAGACTGACGTGCTCTCAGGAGCCTGGCAGGCAAGAAAGCCCTGGACCCGTGACAGGAGTCCTCCTGAGCTCCAACTCAAAACCCTCCCTTCTCGTCCTGTGCCTGCGAAGGGGGGCATCCTAAGGCTCAAAGCCAGGGTTCCCTTACCAGTGGGGCAGGAGCACTTGGGGTCCATCTGGAGGAGGAGTGAGGCCCGAGGTCCAAAGCAAGGGGCGAAGCGGCTTCACTGGTCCGGTCGGGGGCGTGTGGGAGCCAGGAGCCCGTGGGCTCAGTTATAGGCCGAGGAGGCGGCCCGGGCGCAGAGGCCCCGCCCCCGCCTTGCACCCGCCCCGCGGATCCGCGCCCGCGCCCGCGCCCGCGCTGCCCGCGGCGCCCTGGGCCGGGCTGTGAGCAACACGCGGGGCCGAGCGCACGATTCCACTTCGGTGCCGGCTGGAGCGGAGGAAGCGGGTGCCGTGCGGTAAGCGGTGTCCCAGCCCCCTGGCCGCCCCTTCGCGATGTGGCCGACGGGAGCAGCCCCCCTGTTGCCGGGTTGTGCAGGAATCCAGCTCCCGCGTCCTCCGGTCTTCCCCGCCCCAGGCCGCGCGCCGCCGGCCTCCGGGTCGCCGTTTCCTGCAGCCTGAGAACAGCCCCCGCCTCCCGCTCGTGTCCCTGGCTTGGCCGGAGCCGGGGAGCGGTGTCAGAGACCGCAGGCGCATGTGACCCTCACCGCCGTTTCGCCCACCCCGTGTGTCCCCAGGCGTTGGCAGCCCCGGTCTCCACCACGGTCCTTTGGAAGCACTTTTCCGGTACCGTCTCCTGTAACCGCCCCGCGATGAACATTGCCTTCGGCCGCTAGTCGTCACTTGTGTTTTCCTTTCCTGGAGGGATCATGGCGCATTTCTCCGGGGGCTCCTTTGCCTAAACTTTGCAGGGGCGCTCCTCACCGTGGCCGGTCCACCCCACGCCAGGGTGGAGGTTCCCTGATCATGGGATGCTCCCCAGGGAAGGCATCACTGTAGGCGATAGGCAGACCTGGCATGAAATAACAAAGCGACACAAGTGGAGAGTTCCCTTTGGGTAGTCCTGACGATTACACACCATGGAGTCCATGCCAAGCCTTGTTAATCACTTTTGCTCTTTGAATTGTCACACCAACCCGGAAGGGAGCTAGTAGTCAGCAGCCCGTTTCCCAAAGGCCAAACTACCTACAGTACGAGGAGGCTACAGTAAAGGCAGGCACACAGTGCTGGGGAGTGGTGCCCTGCTTCTGTGGTCTTGTGGCTTCGCAGCTGAAAGAGAGAGTCAGTGAGAAAGCTCCCCTTTGGCCCAGAGCTGTGTCTTCAGCCCGTCTCTACCGTGTCCAGCTGAATCCTGGGGGGGGGACCGAAGTGACAGAATAGGAATGTATTTATGCTTTTGTGGCTTCCTTCTGACTCTCTCCTTCAGCAGTGTTCAAGAGGTTTCTTTTGGTACAACGTATTTCAGAAAACCCCTGAAAAGAAAATGGTAGGGAAATCCTGGTGCAGGTGACAGCAGAGATGGCAGGATCCTTCTGCATCTGTTAGGAGGACACCGACTGTCTTGCTCACGGCTTTCTATCTGTAGTGTCAATGGCTCCTTGCGTGAAGGGAGGATAACCCCCTCCGGGGAAGTGGTCCCATGCTCACAGGGTTGATGAGGACGACCCAGAACACAGAGCTAAACACACCATCCTTGCTTGCGTGTCTGGAAGGAGAACAATGTCTCCTAGGCTAATGATAACAAATAAATAAATAAATAGGTGATATGATCGATTACTCCCTGAGTGCCCAGTATATTCTGACATTCTTTGCACGGATTCAGTTCTTTCATCCCGAGAGCCAGACACTATTTTTTTGCCCTTTAGAGCAGCGGAGACTGAGCCACAGCGAGGTTATGTCCCATGGCTATCTGTGGCACAGATGGGACTGGCCCTCCTGCAGGCTGACTGCAGCCCCCCGCCCAACCGGACAGCATGTCATGCCATGAAAGGTGAGGACACTGAACACCTGGCCCAGAGGCAGCAGTGGGAAAGCACTGAGCAGCTGGCAGTCAGAACCCTCTGCACAGCTCTGTGACCTCTCTGGGCTTCAGCCTCCCACCTCTGCAGCCAGGAGCACAGCTGGACTGTCTCCGAAGACCCTTGCGGCCCTGAAAAAGGAGAGGCCGGATTCAGCCTCCAGTGATGTCATAACCGGCACCATGTGGCCGGGAGGTGAGACAGCTGTAGTGTAGGTTTGGTCCTTTGAGTCTAGGCTGTGTGCCCTTGGGTAAGTTGCTCAACCTCTCTGGAATTGGCACCGTCGCTCCAGACCATGCAGGTTCACTGAGTGTGTCCAAATGCTGTGGCGGTGACTCGTTCCATGGGGCTTGTTGGAGGAGATCCCCACGCCCTCTGGCACTGGGTAAGCAAGGTTCCTATCCATCTCTGCCCTCACCATGAGCTTGCTTGCAAAGCAGGGAGCCTTTCTCCAGGAGCTTGTTGGGAGCTAAAGGATTCTCCGTGCACAGATGTCAGTGTGGAGATAGCGATCAGAAAGGACACCGTTCGGGAAGCCCGAGCTAGGAGCCAGGCCACTGTCTCGCTTATTCCCCCTCTTGGAAATTAATCTTTTCTGTAGAAAGGAGGAAATGACATCTCAGAGAGTATCAGTGACTTGCCAGGTCAGGAAGTGGCACGGTGGCTGTGAACCCGGGTGCCTGACACCAGCACCCACGCACGCAGCACGGGCCGGCTCCCGAAATGCCCTCTTCACACAGGGCACCTGTGGCCGATCTTGGTCCTGACTTCTGAGCCTCTTGTCTCCTCTTTCTCGTGGAGTGCCCATGAAATAGGAATTCCCTCCCCAGACCGCCAGGGGGCCCAGCACCTGAACTATATCACCTGTCCCCTCAGCACACACGTCTTGCTAATAAACACCACCAGGCCCTCCGCACTGCAGCACCACCATCACTCTGCAGCGGAACACGTGAAGTCCTCCTTCTGAAACCAAGTCTCCGGGAAACGGCTGGGAAATGCCCACCAGACAAATCCAAGTCACTTTCGGGGTGTCAGGTAGCCACGGGCTGGATTTTGAGGGAAGGGACGATGTCAGGCTGATCTAGGGAGGCACTGGCGAAGATTCAGGGCCAAGCCCCTGCAGGGAGCCGTCAGGGGTGGCGAGTGTCCTGTCCGTAGCCCTGGGCGAGCCAAGACTGATGTTGCGTGTGGGGAGGCAGGGGGCAGAGCTGCTCCAGGCGTGTGTGGTCCACACAGTGGGGCATGTGTGAAGTGTTCCCGGGACTCAGGCACACACTTCAATGTATGTGCAGCCTATGAGAGCCTCTAATTTTCAGAATTGCTCCTCCACGTGTTAAGGTGATTTTACGTGTTGAAGGGAAAAATGGGTTTCCCATATCGTGTCCTTTTACATTTTTTCTTAGCGATTCCTTTTACTGACCAGGGTGAAAACTGTGGCAGAAAATACAAATAGGTCTTTCCAGGGTGTGTTAGACGCAAGCCCCGTGTAGAAGTCAAACAAGAGGGGTGTGTGGGATTCCATCCCCTCTGGGTGCTTTTCCAGGCTCTCATCACCGAGGACTGAGTTTGGCAGGGGCCCCCAGAGAAGGAAAATGAGAAACGGACCACTTGCTCTGCAATCCATACTCCTAAGGGGAATAGAGGGAGTGCGTCCTCTGTGTGTCCGATGCCCTGTGTCTTCTGGGCGAGGCTTTCCTTTGGAGCTGAGAAGCTGAAGCTCACATTAACCTAAGCGGCTAAGACGCTCCGTGTGTGTGTGTGTGTGTGTGTGTGTGTGTGTGTGTGTGTTTTCGGGGGTGGGGGTGGGGGTGGGGTCCTCTTTGGTCCAGAGCCGAGGTCTCTGCACTTCCAGCCCAGTTCCCCACGCCAGCCCTGATGGGCACGGAGTCTCTTTGTCCAAGACAGACAAAGGAAGACAGAGCCAGAATGAAGTCAACAACTTTTATTACAGCTCACATATTTCATAGAAAAAGGAATGTAGCGTCAGGTCCGGTTGTATGAAAAACGGTAAAATGCAGGTTCGTCCTGGTTGCTCTGTTGACACCCGGGGCAGGCTCTCCGCGACATCAGGCACAGCAGCTGCACTTGTCCGAGGCCCCTTTGCAGACGCAGCCCTGGGCACACTTGGCGCAGCCCACGGGGCAGCAGGAGCAGCAGCCTGGGGAAGCGAGGGCAGCGTGCGGTCGGACCACGCGTTGTCCGGAGCCACCCTTCCCAGCAGCAGGCCTGGCCCCAGCTGCCCTCAGGCCCAGACCCTGAGTTTAGGATGGTGTCCTCTGCCCTGAGATCATTGCTCTCAGACACTAGGTTCAGGTTGCCTGCCCCATCTGTGCCCAGGACAGGGCACAGAGCCTTGGAGAGACAGTGAGCAGGGCCTCTGGGGACGAGAGAAAGCCAGCGCCCAGCACCGTCAGTGATGTGAGCAAAGTCCTCAGGATCAAAGTGGAGGCAAAGCCCTGACAGAGCAGCTCCCGCTCGGGATAGGGAAGCTCTGGGCTGCTTCGACAGGAAGGGGCTGCCCCAGGTCCGAGAAACCACACACGGTCACTAGTTCATGTCCCTAAAGTGCTTCAGTCCCTGAGAGGATTCAGAAGCGTGACTCAGGAGGCAGGAGGACTAGTTCTACTGACAGGTCTGAGGTTGTTTGTTAATGACCCGTCTGGGCCTCAGTCTCCCTGTTCTCTAGTGCGCGCCTGGGTCTCGGTCATCTGGAAGGGGATTCCAGCTCTGATTGTGAATCCCTTCCTGGTGGGGGGGGGGGGTGGGGGGGTGGTGGGGGTTACCGGGAAGTTTGGTCACTGTCCTGCTCCTGCCTGCTGAGCTCTGGGCTCCCTGCTCGCACTCAGCCCAGACCCCGCATTCCCAGAGAAGGCCCCGCACACTCACTCTTCTTGCAGGAGGTGCATCTGCAGGCTTTGCAGGTGCAGGAGCCAGCGCAGCTGCAGGAGCCGCCTGCCAGGAAGGGAAAGGCCCGCGGTGAGCAGGGAGAGGGATGCAGGAGCTAGAGCAGACGGTCAGCAATGCCTCCCTGAGCCCTCCTCCTCTGTCAGGACCCAGCCCTGGGAGCTCGTGTCCACTCAGGCGGATAGAGAAGCCCCAGCTCCTCTCTTCTGGTCCAAGGAGAGTAGGTCCCCTCCTGATGGACTCCACAGGGAAGGTCCCAGGCTCCAGACCCAGCCCAGGCTGACTGGGGCTGGGGGCCAGGGCCCATGGCCTGAACCCGAAAGAGGCAATGTCCCCTCCTCCCATCAAGTCCTGGCAGCTCCGAGGCCTCCTCCAAACACTGGGTCCCGGTCTAGCAGTCCCCTGACCAGCTGGGTGACCTCAAGAAGGACAGCCTGGAGCCTCCGTGCCCTCAGTGTTAACGGAGAGGCAAAGGGAGACTGACGTGCTCTCAGGAGCCTGGCAGGCAAGAAAGCCCTGGACCCGTGACAGGAGTCCTCCTGAGCTCCAACTCAAAACCCTCCCTTCTCGTCCTGTGCCTGCAAAGGGGGGCATCCTAAGGCTCAAAGCCAGGGTTCCCTTACCAGTGGGGCAGGAGCACTTGGGGTCCATCTGGAGGAGGAGTGAGGCCCGAGGTCCAAAGCAAGGGGCGAAGCGGCTTCACTGGTCCGGTCGGGGGCGTGTGGGAGCCAGGAGCCCGTGGGCTCAGTTATAGGCCGAGGAGGCGGCCCGGGCGCAGAGGCCCCGCCCCCGCCTTGCACCCGCCCCGCGGATCCGCGCCCGCGCCCGCGCCCGCGCTGCCCGCGGCGCCCTGGGCCGGGCTGTGAGCAACACGCGGGGCCGAGCGCACGATTCCACTTCGGTGCCGGCTGGAGCGGAGGAAGCGGGTGCCGTGCGGTAAGCGGTGTCCCAGCCCCCTGGCCGCCCCTTCGCGATGTGGCCGACGGGAGCAGCCCCCCTGTTGCCGGGTTGTGCAGGAATCCAGCTCCCGCGTCCTCCGGTCTTCCCCGCCCCAGGCCGCGCGCCGCCGGCCTCCGGGTCGCCGTTTCCTGCAGCCTGAGAACAGCCCCCGCCTCCCGCTCGTGTCCCTGGCTTGGCCGGAGCCGGGGAGCGGTGTCAGAGACCGCAGGCGCATGTGACCCTCACCGCCGTTTCGCCCACCCCGTGTGTCCCCAGGCGTTGGCAGCCCCGGTCCCCACCACGGTCCTTTGGAAGCACTTTTCCGGTACCGTCTCCTGTAACCGCCCCGCGATGAACATTGCCTTCGGCCGCTAGTCGTCACTTGTGTTTTCCTTTCCTGGAGGGATCATGGCGCATTTCTCCGGGGGCTCCTTTGCCTAAACTTTGCAGGGGCGCTCCTCACCGTGGCCGGTCCACCCCACGCCAGGGTGGAGGTTCCCTGATCATGGGATGCTCCCCAGGGAAGGCATCACTGTAGGCGATAGGCAGACCTGGCATGAAATAACAAAGCGACACAAGTGGAGAGTTCCCTTTGGGTAGTCCTGACGATTACACACCATGGAGTCCATGCCAAGCCTTGTTAATCACTTTTGCTCTTTGAATTGTCACACCAACCCGGAAGGGAGCTAGTAGTCAGCAGCCCGTTTCCCAAAGGCCAAACTACCTACAGTACGAGGAGGCTACAGTAAAGGCAGGCACACAGTGCTGGGGAGTGGTGCCCTGCTTCTGTGGTCTTGTGGCTTCGCAGCTGAAAGAGAGAGTCAGTGAGAAAGCTCCCCTTTGGCCCAGAGCTGTGTCTTCAGCCCGTCTCTACCGTGTCCAGCTGAATCCTGGGGGGGGACCGAAGTGACAGAATAGGAATGTATTTATGCTTTTGTGGCTTCCTTCTGACTCTCTCCTTCAGCAGTGTTCAAGAGGTTTCTTTTGGTACAACGTATTTCAGAAAACCCCTGAAAAGAAAATGGTAGGGAAATCCTGGTGCAGGTGACAGCAGAGATGGCAGGATCCTTCTGCATCTGTTAGGAGGACACCGACTGTCTTGCTCACGGCTTTCTATCTGTGGTGTCAATGGCTCCTTGCGTGAAGGGAGGATAACCCCCTCCGGGGAAGTGGTCCCATGCTCACAGGGTTGATGAGGACGACCCAGAACACAGAGCTAAACACACCATCCTCGCTTGCGTGTCTGGAAGGAGAACAATGTCTCCTAGGCTAATGATAACAAATAAATAAATAAATAGGTGATATGATCGATTACTCCCTGAGTGCCCAGTATATTCTGACATTCTTTGCACGGATTCAGTTCTTTCATCCCGAGAGCCAGACACTATTTTTTTGCCCTTTAGAGCAGCGGAGACTGAGCCACAGCGAGGTTATGTCCCATGGCTATCTGTGGCACAGATGGGACTGGCCCTCCTGCAGGCTGACTGCAGCCCCCCGCCCAACCGGACAGCATGTCATGCCATGAAAGGTGAGGACACTGAACACCTGGCCCAGAGGCAGCAGTGGGAAAGCACTGAGCAGCTGGCAGTCAGAACCCTCTGCACAGCTCTGTGACCTCTCTGGGCTTCAGCCTCCCACCTCTGCAGCCAGGAGCACAGCTGGACTGTCTCCGAAGACCCTTGCGGCCCTGAAAAAGGAGAGGCCGGATTCAGCCTCCAGTGATGTCATAACCGGCACCATGTGGCCGGGAGGTGAGACAGCTGTAGTGTAGGTTTGGTCCTTTGAGTCTAGGCTGTGTGCCCTTGGGTAAGTTGCTCAACCTCTCTGGAATTGGCACCGTCGCTCCAGACCATGCAGGTTCACTGAGTGTGTCCAAATGCTGTGGCGGTGACTCGTTCCATGGGGCTTGTTGGAGGAGATCCCCACGCCCTCTGGCACTGGGTAAGCAAGGTTCCTATCCATCTCTGCCCTCACCATGAGCTTGCTTGCAAAGTAGGGAGCCTTTCTCCAGGAGCTTGTTGGGAGCTAAAGGATTCTCCGTGCACAGATGTCAGTGTGGAGATAGCGATCAGAAAGGACACCGTTCGGGAAGCCCGAGCTAGGAGCCAGGCCACTGTCTCGCTTATTCCCCCTCTTGGAAATTAATCTTTTCTGTAGAAAGGAGGAAATGACATCTCAGAGAGTATCAGTGACTTGCCAGGTCAGGAAGTGGCACGGTGGCTGTGAACCCGGGTGCCTGACACCAGCACCCACGCACGCAGCACGGGCCGGCTCCCGAAATGCCCTCTTCACACAGGGCACCTGTGGCCGATCTTGGTCCTGACTTCTGAGCCTCTTGTCTCCTCTTTCTCTTGGAGTGCCCATGAAATAGGAATTCCCTCCCCAGACCGCCAGGGGGCCCAGCACCTGAACTATATCACCTGTCCCCTCAGCACACACGTCTTGCTAATAAACACCACCAGGCCCTCCGCACTGCAGCACCACCATCACTCTGCAGCGGAACACGTGAAGTCCTCCTTCTGAAACCAAGTCTCCGGGAAACGGCTGGGAAATGCCCACCAGACAAATCCAAGTCACTTTCGGGGTGTCAGGTAGCCACGGGCTGGATTTTGAGGGAAGGGACGATGTCAGGCTGATCTAGGGAGGCACTGGCGAAGATTCAGGGCCAAGCCCCTGCAGGGAGCCGTCAGGGGTGGCGAGTGTCCTGTCCGTAGCCCTGGGCGAGCCAAGACTGATGTTGCGTGTGGGGAGGCAGGGGGCAGAGCTGCTCCAGGCGTGTGTGGTCCACACAGTGGGGCATGTGTGAAGTGTTCCCGGGACTCAGGCACACACTTCAATGTATGTGCAGCCTATGAGAGCCTCTAATTTTCAGAATTGCTCCTCCACGTGTTAAGGTGATTTTACGTGTTGAAGGGAAAAATGGGTTTCCCATATCGTGTCCTTTTACATTTTTTCTTAGCGATTCCTTTTACTGACCAGGGTGAAAACTGTGGCAGAAAATACAAATAGGTCTTTCCAGGGTGTGTTAGACGCAAGCCCCGTGTAGAAGTCAAACAAGAGGGGTGTGTGGGATTCCATCCCCTCTGGGTGCTTTTCCAGGCTCTCATCACCGAGGACTGAGTTTGGCAGGGGCCCCCAGAGAAGGAAAATGAGAAACGGACCACTTGCTCTGCAATCCATACTCCTAAGGGGAATAGAGGGAGTGCGTCCTCTGTGTGTCCGATGCCCTGTGTCTTCTGGGCGAGGCTTTCCTTTGGAGCTGAGAAGCTGAAGCTCACATTAACCTAAGCGGCTAAGACGCTCCGTGTGTGTGTGTGTGTGTGTGTGTGTGTGTGTGTGTTTTCGGGGGTGGGGGTGGGGGTGGGGTCCTCTTTGGTCCAGAGCCGAGGTCTCTGCACTTCCAGCCCAGTTCCCCACGCCAGCCCTGATGGGCACGGAGTCTCTTTGTCCAAGACAGACAAAGGAAGACAGAGCCAGAATGAAGTCAACAACTTTTATTACAGCTCACATATTTCATAGAAAAAGGAATGTAGCGTCAGGTCCGGTTGTATGAAAAACGGTAAAATGCAGGTTCGTCCTGGTTGCTCTGTTGACACCCGGGGCAGGCTCTCCGCGACATCAGGCACAGCAGCTGCACTTGTCCGAGGCCCCTTTGCAGACGCAGCCCTGGGCACACTTGGCGCAGCCCACGGGGCAGCAGGAGCAGCAGCCTGGGGAAGCGAGGGCAGCGTGCGGTCGGACCACGCGTTGTCCGGAGCCACCCTTCCCAGCAGCAGGCCTGGCCCCAGCTGCCCTCAGGCCCAGACCCTGAGTTTAGGATGGTGTCCTCTGCCCTGAGATCATTGCTCTCAGACACTAGGTTCAGGTTGCCTGCCCCATCTGTGCCCAGGACAGGGCACAGAGCCTTGGAGAGACAGTGAGCAGGGCCTCTGGGGACGAGAGAAAGCCAGCGCCCAGCACCGTCAGTGATGTGAGCAAAGTCCTCAGGATCAAAGTGGAGGCAAAGCCCTGACAGAGCAGCTCCCGCTCGGGATAGGGAAGCTCTGGGCTGCTTCGACAGGAAGGGGCTGCCCCAGGTCCGAGAAACCACACACGGTCACTAGTTCATGTCCCTAAAGTGCTTCAGTCCCTGAGAGGATTCAGAAGCGTGACTCAGGAGGCAGGAGGACTAGTTCTACTGACAGGTCTGAGGTTGTTTGTTAATGACCCGTCTGGGCCTCAGTCTCCCTGTTCTCTAGTGCGCGCCTGGGTCTCGGTCATCTGGAAGGGGATTCCAGCTCTGATTGTGAATCCCTTCCTGGTGAGGTGGGGTGGTGGTGGTGGGGGTTACCGGGAAGTTTGGTCACTGTCCTGCTCCTGCCTGCTGAGCTCTGGGCTCCCTGCTCGCACTCAGCCCAGACCCCGCATTCCCAGAGAAGGCCCCGCACACTCACTCTTCTTGCAGGAGGTGCATCTGCAGGCTTTGCAGGTGCAGGAGCCAGCGCAGCTGCAGGAGCCGCCTGCCAGGAAGGGAAAGGCCCGCGGTGAGCAGGGAGAGGGATGCAGGAGCTAGAGCAGACGGTCAGCAATGCCTCCCTGAGCCCTCCTCCTCTGTCAGGACCCAGCCCTGGGAGCTCGTGTCCACTCAGGCGGATAGAGAAGCCCCAGCTCCTCTCTTCTGGTCCAAGGAGAGTAGGTCCCCTCCTGATGGACTCCACAGGGAAGGTCCCAGGCTCCAGACCCAGCCCAGGCTGACTGGGGCTGGGGGCCAGGGCCCATGGCCTGAACCCGAAAGAGGCAATGTCCCCTCCTCCCATCAAGTCCTGGCAGCTCCGAGGCCTCCTCCAAACACTGGGTCCCGGTCTAGCAGTCCCCTGACCAGCTGGGTGACCTCAAGAAGGACAGCCTGGAGCCTCCGTGCCCTCAGTGTTAACGGAGAGGCAAAGGGAGACTGACGTGCTCTCAGGAGCCTGGCAGGCAAGAAAGCCCTGGACCCGTGACAGGAGTCCTCCTGAGCTCCAACTCAAAACCCTCCCTTCTCGTCCTGTGCCTGCGAAGGGGGGCATCCTAAGGCTCAAAGCCAGGGTTCCCTTACCAGTGGGGCAGGAGCACTTGGGGTCCATCTGGAGGAGGAGTGAGGCCCGAGGTCCAAAGCAAGGGGCGAAGCGGCTTCACTGGTCCGGTCGGGGGCGTGTGGGAGCCAGGAGCCCGTGGGCTCAGTTATAGGCCGAGGAGGCGGCCCGGGCGCAGAGGCCCCGCCCCCGCCTTGCACCCGCCCCGCGGATCCGCGCCCGCGCCCGCGCCCGCGCTGCCCGCGGCGCCCTGGGCCGGGCTGTGAGCAACACGCGGGGCCGAGCGCACGATTCCACTTCGGTGCCGGCTGGAGCGGAGGAAGCGGGTGCCGTGCGGTAAGCGGTGTCCCAGCCCCCTGGCCGCCCCTTCGCGATGTGGCCGACGGGAGCAGCCCCCCTGTTGCCGGGTTGTGCAGGAATCCAGCTCCCGCGTCCTCCGGTCTTCCCCGCCCCAGGCCGCGCGCCGCCGGCCTCCGGGTCGCCGTTTCCTGCAGCCTGAGAACAGCCCCCGCCTCCCGCTCGTGTCCCTGGCTTGGCCGGAGCCGGGGAGCGGTGTCAGAGACCGCAGGCGCATGTGACCCTCACCGCCGTTTCGCCCACCCCGTGTGTCCCCAGGCGTTGGCAGCCCCGGTCTCCACCACGGTCCTTTGGAAGCACTTTTCCGGTACCGTCTCCTGTAACCGCCCCGCGATGAACATTGCCTTCGGCCGCTAGTCGTCACTTGTGTTTTCCTTTCCTGGAGGGATCATGGCGCATTTCTCCGGGGGCTCCTTTGCCTAAACTTTGCAGGGGCGCTCCTCACCGTGGCCGGTCCACCCCACGCCAGGGTGGAGGTTCCCTGATCATGGGATGCTCCCCAGGGAAGGCATCACTGTAGGCGATAGGCAGACCTGGCATGAAATAACAAAGCGACACAAGTGGAGAGTTCCCTTTGGGTAGTCCTGACGATTACACACCATGGAGTCCATGCCAAGCCTTGTTAATCACTTTTGCTCTTTGAATTGTCACACCAACCCGGAAGGGAGCTAGTAGTCAGCAGCCCGTTTCCCAAAGGCCAAACTACCTACAGTACGAGGAGGCTACAGTAAAGGCAGGCACACAGTGCTGGGGAGTGGTGCCCTGCTTCTGTGGTCTTGTGGCTTCGCAGCTGAAAGAGAGAGTCAGTGAGAAAGCTCCCCTTTGGCCCAGAGCTGTGTCTTCAGCCCGTCTCTACCGTGTCCAGCTGAATCCTGGGGGGGGGACCGAAGTGACAGAATAGGAATGTATTTATGCTTTTGTGGCTTCCTTCTGACTCTCTCCTTCAGCAGTGTTCAAGAGGTTTCTTTTGGTACAACGTATTTCAGAAAACCCCTGAAAAGAAAATGGTAGGGAAATCCTGGTGCAGGTGACAGCAGAGATGGCAGGATCCTTCTGCATCTGTTAGGAGGACACCGACTGTCTTGCTCACGGCTTTCTATCTGTAGTGTCAATGGCTCCTTGCGTGAAGGGAGGATAACCCCCTCCGGGGAAGTGGTCCCATGCTCACAGGGTTGATGAGGACGACCCAGAACACAGAGCTAAACACACCATCCTTGCTTGCGTGTCTGGAAGGAGAACAATGTCTCCTAGGCTAATGATAACAAATAAATAAATAAATAGGTGATATGATCGATTACTCCCTGAGTGCCCAGTATATTCTGACATTCTTTGCACGGATTCAGTTCTTTCATCCCGAGAGCCAGACACTATTTTTTTGCCCTTTAGAGCAGCGGAGACTGAGCCACAGCGAGGTTATGTCCCATGGCTATCTGTGGCACAGATGGGACTGGCCCTCCTGCAGGCTGACTGCAGCCCCCCGCCCAACCGGACAGCATGTCATGCCATGAAAGGTGAGGACACTGAACACCTGGCCCAGAGGCAGCAGTGGGAAAGCACTGAGCAGCTGGCAGTCAGAACCCTCTGCACAGCTCTGTGACCTCTCTGGGCTTCAGCCTCCCACCTCTGCAGCCAGGAGCACAGCTGGACTGTCTCCGAAGACCCTTGCGGCCCTGAAAAAGGAGAGGCCGGATTCAGCCTCCAGTGATGTCATAACCGGCACCATGTGGCCGGGAGGTGAGACAGCTGTAGTGTAGGTTTGGTCCTTTGAGTCTAGGCTGTGTGCCCTTGGGTAAGTTGCTCAACCTCTCTGGAATTGGCACCGTCGCTCCAGACCATGCAGGTTCACTGAGTGTGTCCAAATGCTGTGGCGGTGACTCGTTCCATGGGGCTTGTTGGAGGAGATCCCCACGCCCTCTGGCACTGGGTAAGCAAGGTTCCTATCCATCTCTGCCCTCACCATGAGCTTGCTTGCAAAGCAGGGAGCCTTTCTCCAGGAGCTTGTTGGGAGCTAAAGGATTCTCCGTGCACAGATGTCAGTGTGGAGATAGCGATCAGAAAGGACACCGTTCGGGAAGCCCGAGCTAGGAGCCAGGCCACTGTCTCGCTTATTCCCCCTCTTGGAAATTAATCTTTTCTGTAGAAAGGAGGAAATGACATCTCAGAGAGTATCAGTGACTTGCCAGGTCAGGAAGTGGCACGGTGGCTGTGAACCCGGGTGCCTGACACCAGCACCCACGCACGCAGCACGGGCCGGCTCCCGAAATGCCCTCTTCACACAGGGCACCTGTGGCCGATCTTGGTCCTGACTTCTGAGCCTCTTGTCTCCTCTTTCTCTTGGAGTGCCCATGAAATAGGAATTCCCTCCCCAGACCGCCAGGGGGCCCAGCACCTGAACTATATCACCTGTCCCCTCAGCACACACGTCTTGCTAATAAACACCACCAGGCCCTCCGCACTGCAGCACCACCATCACTCTGCAGCGGAACACGTGAAGTCCTCCTTCTGAAACCAAGTCTCCGGGAAACGGCTGGGAAATGCCCACCAGACAAATCCAAGTCACTTTCGGGGTGTCAGGTAGCCACGGGCTGGATTTTGAGGGAAGGGACGATGTCAGGCTGATCTAGGGAGGCACTGGCGAAGATTCAGGGCCAAGCCCCTGCAGGGAGCCGTCAGGGGTGGCGAGTGTCCTGTCCGTAGCCCTGGGCGAGCCAAGACTGATGTTGCGTGTGGGGAGGCAGGGGGCAGAGCTGCTCCAGGCGTGTGTGGTCCACACAGTGGGGCATGTGTGAAGTGTTCCCGGGACTCAAGCACACACTTCAATGTATGTGCAGCCTATGAGAGCCTCTAATTTTCAGAATTGCTCCTCCACGTGTTAAGGTGATTTTACGTGTTGAAGGGAAAAATGGGTTTCCCATATCGTGTCCTTTTACATTTTTTTCTTAGCGGTTCTTTTTACTGACCAGGGTGAAAACTGTGGCAGAAAATACAAATAGGTCTTTCCAGGGTGTGTTAGACGCAAGCCCCGTGTAGAAGTCAAACAAGGGGGGTGTGGGATTCCATCCCCTCTGGGTGCTTTTCCAGGCTCTCATCACCGAGGACTGAGTTTGGCAGGGGCCCCCAGAGAAGGAAAATGAGAAACGGACCACTTGCTCTGCAATCCATACTCCTAAGGGGAATAGAGGGAGTGCGTCCTCTGTGTGTCCGATGCCCTGTGTCTTCTGGGCGAGGCTTTCCTTTGGAGCTGAGAAACTGAAGCTCACATTAACCTAAGCGGCTAAGACGCTCCGTGTGTGTGTGTGTGTTTTGGGGGGTGGGGGAGGGTCCTCTTTGGTCCAGAGCCGAGGTCTCTGCACTTCCAGCCCAGCTCCCCACGCCAGCCCTGATGGGCACGGAGTCTCTTTGTCCAAGACAGACAAAGGAAGACAGAGCCAGAATGAAGTCAACAACTTTTATTACAGCTCACATATTTCATAGAAAAAGGAATGTAGCGTCAGGTCCGGTTGTATGAAAAACGGTAAAATGCAGGTTCGTCCTGGTTGCTCTGTTGACACCCGGGGCAGGCTCTCCGCGACATCAGGCACAGCAGCTGCACTTGTCCGAGGCCCCTTTGCAGACGCAGCCCTGGGCACACTTGGCGCAGCCCACGGGGCAGCAGGAGCAGCAGCCTGGGGAAGCGAGGGCAGCGTGCGGTCGGACCACGCGTTGTCCGGAGCCACCCTTCCCAGCAGCAGGCCTGGCCCCAGCTGCCCTCAGGCCCAGACCCTGAGTTTAGGATGGTGTCCTCTGCCCTGAGATCATTGCTCTCAGACACTAGGTTCAGGTTGCCTGCCCCATCTGTGCCCAGGACAGGGCACAGAGCCTTGGAGAGACAGTGAGCAGGGCCTCTGGGGACGAGAGAAAGCCAGCGCCCAGCACCGTCAGTGATGTGAGCAAAGTCCTCAGGATCAAAGTGGAGGCAAAGCCCTGACAGAGCAGCTCCCGCTCGGGATAGGGAAGCTCTGGGCTGCTTCGACAGGAAGGGGCTGCCCCAGGTCCGAGAAACCACACACGGTCACTAGTTCATGTCCCTAAAGTGCTTCAGTCCCTGAGAGGATTCAGAAGCGTGACTCAGGAGGCAGGAGGACTAGTTCTACTGACAGGTCTGAGGTTGTTTGTTAATGACCCGTCTGGGCCTCAGTCTCCCTGTTCTCTAGTGCGCGCCTGGGTCTCGGTCATCTGGAAGGGGATTCCAGCTCTGATTGTGAATCCCTTCCTGGTGAGGTGGGGTGGTGGTGGTGGGGGTTACCGGGAAGTTTGGTCACTGTCCTGCTCCTGCCTGCTGAGCTCTGGGCTCCCTGCTCGCACTCAGCCCAGACCCCGCATTCCCAGAGAAGGCCCCGCACACTCACTCTTCTTGCAGGAGGTGCATCTGCAGGCTTTGCAGGTGCAGGAGCCAGCGCAGCTGCAGGAGCCGCCTGCCAGGAAGGGAAAGGCCCGCGGTGAGCAGGGAGAGGGATGCAGGAGCTAGAGCAGACGGTCAGCAATGCCTCCCTGAGCCCTCCTCCTCTGTCAGGACCCAGCCCTGGGAGCTCGTGTCCACTCAGGCGGATAGAGAAGCCCCAGCTCCTCTCTTCTGGTCCAAGGAGAGTAGGTCCCCTCCTGATGGACTCCACAGGGAAGGTCCCAGGCTCCAGACCCAGCCCAGGCTGACTGGGGCTGGGGGCCAGGGCCCATGGCCTGAACCCGAAAGAGGCAATGTCCCCTCCTCCCATCAAGTCCTGGCAGCTCCGAGGCCTCCTCCAAACACTGGGTCCCGGTCTAGCAGTCCCCTGACCAGCTGGGTGACCTCAAGAAGGACAGCCTGGAGCCTCCGTGCCCTCAGTGTTAACGGAGAGGCAAAGGGAGACTGACGTGCTCTCAGGAGCCTGGCAGGCAAGAAAGCCCTGGACCCGTGACAGGAGTCCTCCTGAGCTCCAACTCAAAACCCTCCCTTCTCGTCCTGTGCCTGCGAAGGGGGGCATCCTAAGGCTCAAAGCCAGGGTTCCCTTACCAGTGGGGCAGGAGCACTTGGGGTCCATCTGGAGGAGGAGTGAGGCCCGAGGTCCAAAGCAAGGGGCGAAGCGGCTTCACTGGTCCGGTCGGGGGCGTGTGGGAGCCAGGAGCCCGTGGGCTCAGTTATAGGCCGAGGAGGCGGCCCGGGCGCAGAGGCCCCGCCCCCGCCTTGCACCCGCCCCGCGGATCCGCGCCCGCGCCCGCGCCCGCGCTGCCCGCGGCGCCCTGGGCCGGGCTGTGAGCAACACGCGGGGCCGAGCGCACGATTCCACTTCGGTGCCGGCTGGAGCGGAGGAAGCGGGTGCCGTGCGGTAAGCGGTGTCCCAGCCCCCTGGCCGCCCCTTCGCGATGTGGCCGACGGGAGCAGCCCCCCTGTTGCCGGGTTGTGCAGGAATCCAGCTCCCGCGTCCTCCGGTCTTCCCCGCCCCAGGCCGCGCGCCGCCGGCCTCCGGGTCGCCGTTTCCTGCAGCCTGAGAACAGCCCCCGCCTCCCGCTCGTGTCCCTGGCTTGGCCGGAGCCGGGGAGCGGTGTCAGAGACCGCAGGCGCATGTGACCCTCACCGCCGTTTCGCCCACCCCGTGTGTCCCCAGGCGTTGGCAGCCCCGGTCTCCACCACGGTCCTTTGGAAGCACTTTTCCGGTACCGTCTCCTGTAACCGCCCCGCGATGAACATTGCCTTCGGCCGCTAGTCGTCACTTGTGTTTTCCTTTCCTGGAGGGATCATGGCGCATTTCTCCGGGGGCTCCTTTGCCTAAACTTTGCAGGGGCGCTCCTCACCGTGGCCGGTCCACCCCACGCCAGGGTGGAGGTTCCCTGATCATGGGATGCTCCCCAGGGAAGGCATCACTGTAGGCGATAGGCAGACCTGGCATGAAATAACAAAGCGACACAAGTGGAGAGTTCCCTTTGGGTAGTCCTGACGATTACACACCATGGAGTCCATGCCAAGCCTTGTTAATCACTTTTGCTCTTTGAATTGTCACACCAACCCGGAAGGGAGCTAGTAGTCAGCAGCCCGTTTCCCAAAGGCCAAACTACCTACAGTACGAGGAGGCTACAGTAAAGGCAGGCACACAGTGCTGGGGAGTGGTGCCCTGCTTCTGTGGTCTTGTGGCTTCGCAGCTGAAAGAGAGAGTCAGTGAGAAAGCTCCCCTTTGGCCCAGAGCTGTGTCTTCAGCCCGTCTCTACCGTGTCCAGCTGAATCCTGGGGGGGGGACCGAAGTGACAGAATAGGAATGTATTTATGCTTTTGTGGCTTCCTTCTGACTCTCTCCTTCAGCAGTGTTCAAGAGGTTTCTTTTGGTACAACGTATTTCAGAAAACCCCTGAAAAGAAAATGGTAGGGAAATCCTGGTGCAGGTGACAGCAGAGATGGCAGGATCCTTCTGCATCTGTTAGGAGGACACCGACTGTCTTGCTCACGGCTTTCTATCTGTAGTGTCAATGGCTCCTTGCGTGAAGGGAGGATAACCCCCTCCGGGGAAGTGGTCCCATGCTCACAGGGTTGATGAGGACGACCCAGAACACAGAGCTAAACACACCATCCTTGCTTGCGTGTCTGGAAGGAGAACAATGTCTCCTAGGCTAATGATAACAAATAAATAAATAAATAGGTGATATGATCGATTACTCCCTGAGTGCCCAGTATATTCTGACATTCTTTGCACGGATTCAGTTCTTTCATCCCGAGAGCCAGACACTATTTTTTTGCCCTTTAGAGCAGCGGAGACTGAGCCACAGCGAGGTTATGTCCCATGGCTATCTGTGGCACAGATGGGACTGGCCCTCCTGCAGGCTGACTGCAGCCCCCCGCCCAACCGGACAGCATGTCATGCCATGAAAGGTGAGGACACTGAACACCTGGCCCAGAGGCAGCAGTGGGAAAGCACTGAGCAGCTGGCAGTCAGAACCCTCTGCACAGCTCTGTGACCTCTCTGGGCTTCAGCCTCCCACCTCTGCAGCCAGGAGCACAGCTGGACTGTCTCCGAAGACCCTTGCGGCCCTGAAAAAGGAGAGGCCGGATTCAGCCTCCAGTGATGTCATAACCGGCACCATGTGGCCGGGAGGTGAGACAGCTGTAGTGTAGGTTTGGTCCTTTGAGTCTAGGCTGTGTGCCCTTGGGTAAGTTGCTCAACCTCTCTGGAATTGGCACCGTCGCTCCAGACCATGCAGGTTCACTGAGTGTGTCCAAATGCTGTGGCGGTGACTCGTTCCATGGGGCTTGTTGGAGGAGATCCCCACGCCCTCTGGCACTGGGTAAGCAAGGTTCCTATCCATCTCTGCCCTCACCATGAGCTTGCTTGCAAAGCAGGGAGCCTTTCTCCAGGAGCTTGTTGGGAGCTAAAGGATTCTCCGTGCACAGATGTCAGTGTGGAGATAGCGATCAGAAAGGACACCGTTCGGGAAGCCCGAGCTAGGAGCCAGGCCACTGTCTCGCTTATTCCCCCTCTTGGAAATTAATCTTTTCTGTAGAAAGGAGGAAATGACATCTCAGAGAGTATCAGTGACTTGCCAGGTCAGGAAGTGGCACGGTGGCTGTGAACCCGGGTGCCTGACACCAGCACCCACGCACGCAGCACGGGCCGGCTCCCGAAATGCCCTCTTCACACAGGGCACCTGTGGCCGATCTTGGTCCTGACTTCTGAGCCTCTTGTCTCCTCTTTCTCGTGGAGTGCCCATGAAATAGGAATTCCCTCCCCAGACCGCCAGGGGGCCCAGCACCTGAACTATATCACCTGTCCCCTCAGCACACACGTCTTGCTAATAAACACCACCAGGCCCTCCGCACTGCAGCACCACCATCACTCTGCAGCGGAACACGTGAAGTCCTCCTTCTGAAACCAAGTCTCCGGGAAACGGCTGGGAAATGCCCACCAGACAAATCCAAGTCACTTTCGGGGTGTCAGGTAGCCACGGGCTGGATTTTGAGGGAAGGGACGATGTCAGGCTGATCTAGGGAGGCACTGGCGAAGATTCAGGGCCAAGCCCCTGCAGGGAGCCGTCAGGGGTGGCGAGTGTCCTGTCCGTAGCCCTGGGCGAGCCAAGACTGATGTTGCGTGTGGGGAGGCAGGGGGCAGAGCTGCTCCAGGCGTGTGTGGTCCACACAGTGGGGCATGTGTGAAGTGTTCCCGGGACTCAGGCACACACTTCAATGTATGTGCAGCCTATGAGAGCCTCTAATTTTCAGAATTGCTCCTCCACGTGTTAAGGTGATTTTACGTGTTGAAGGGAAAAATGGGTTTCCCATATCGTGTCCTTTTACATTTTTTCTTAGCGATTCCTTTTACTGACCAGGGTGAAAACTGTGGCAGAAAATACAAATAGGTCTTTCCAGGGTGTGTTAGACGCAAGCCCCGTGTAGAAGTCAAACAAGAGGGGTGTGTGGGATTCCATCCCCTCTGGGTGCTTTTCCAGGCTCTCATCACCGAGGACTGAGTTTGGCAGGGGCCCCCAGAGAAGGAAAATGAGAAACGGACCACTTGCTCTGCAATCCATACTCCTAAGGGGAATAGAGGGAGTGCGTCCTCTGTGTGTCCGATGCCCTGTGTCTTCTGGGCGAGGCTTTCCTTTGGAGCTGAGAAGCTGAAGCTCACATTAACCTAAGCGGCTAAGACGCTCCGTGTGTGTGTGTGTGTGTGTGTGTGTGTGTGTGTGTTTTCGGGGGTGGGGGTGGGGGTGGGGTCCTCTTTGGTCCAGAGCCGAGGTCTCTGCACTTCCAGCCCAGTTCCCCACGCCAGCCCTGATGGGCACGGAGTCTCTTTGTCCAAGACAGACAAAGGAAGACAGAGCCAGAATGAAGTCAACAACTTTTATTACAGCTCACATATTTCATAGAAAAAGGAATGTAGCGTCAGGTCCGGTTGTATGAAAAACGGTAAAATGCAGGTTCGTCCTGGTTGCTCTGTTGACACCCGGGGCAGGCTCTCCGCGACATCAGGCACAGCAGCTGCACTTGTCCGAGGCCCCTTTGCAGACGCAGCCCTGGGCACACTTGGCGCAGCCCACGGGGCAGCAGGAGCAGCAGCCTGGGGAAGCGAGGGCAGCGTGCGGTCGGACCACGCGTTGTCCGGAGCCACCCTTCCCAGCAGCAGGCCTGGCCCCAGCTGCCCTCAGGCCCAGACCCTGAGTTTAGGATGGTGTCCTCTGCCCTGAGATCATTGCTCTCAGACACTAGGTTCAGGTTGCCTGCCCCATCTGTGCCCAGGACAGGGCACAGAGCCTTGGAGAGACAGTGAGCAGGGCCTCTGGGGACGAGAGAAAGCCAGCGCCCAGCACCGTCAGTGATGTGAGCAAAGTCCTCAGGATCAAAGTGGAGGCAAAGCCCTGACAGAGCAGCTCCCGCTCGGGATAGGGAAGCTCTGGGCTGCTTCGACAGGAAGGGGCTGCCCCAGGTCCGAGAAACCACACACGGTCACTAGTTCATGTCCCTAAAGTGCTTCAGTCCCTGAGAGGATTCAGAAGCGTGACTCAGGAGGCAGGAGGACTAGTTCTACTGACAGGTCTGAGGTTGTTTGTTAATGACCCGTCTGGGCCTCAGTCTCCCTGTTCTCTAGTGCGCGCCTGGGTCTCGGTCATCTGGAAGGGGATTCCAGCTCTGATTGTGAATCCCTTCCTGGTGGGGGGGGGGGGTGGGGGGGTGGTGGGGGTTACCGGGAAGTTTGGTCACTGTCCTGCTCCTGCCTGCTGAGCTCTGGGCTCCCTGCTCGCACTCAGCCCAGACCCCGCATTCCCAGAGAAGGCCCCGCACACTCACTCTTCTTGCAGGAGGTGCATCTGCAGGCTTTGCAGGTGCAGGAGCCAGCGCAGCTGCAGGAGCCGCCTGCCAGGAAGGGAAAGGCCCGCGGTGAGCAGGGAGAGGGATGCAGGAGCTAGAGCAGACGGTCAGCAATGCCTCCCTGAGCCCTCCTCCTCTGTCAGGACCCAGCCCTGGGAGCTCGTGTCCACTCAGGCGGATAGAGAAGCCCCAGCTCCTCTCTTCTGGTCCAAGGAGAGTAGGTCCCCTCCTGATGGACTCCACAGGGAAGGTCCCAGGCTCCAGACCCAGCCCAGGCTGACTGGGGCTGGGGGCCAGGGCCCATGGCCTGAACCCGAAAGAGGCAATGTCCCCTCCTCCCATCAAGTCCTGGCAGCTCCGAGGCCTCCTCCAAACACTGGGTCCCGGTCTAGCAGTCCCCTGACCAGCTGGGTGACCTCAAGAAGGACAGCCTGGAGCCTCCGTGCCCTCAGTGTTAACGGAGAGGCAAAGGGAGACTGACGTGCTCTCAGGAGCCTGGCAGGCAAGAAAGCCCTGGACCCGTGACAGGAGTCCTCCTGAGCTCCAACTCAAAACCCTCCCTTCTCGTCCTGTGCCTGCAAAGGGGGGCATCCTAAGGCTCAAAGCCAGGGTTCCCTTACCAGTGGGGCAGGAGCACTTGGGGTCCATCTGGAGGAGGAGTGAGGCCCGAGGTCCAAAGCAAGGGGCGAAGCGGCTTCACTGGTCCGGTCGGGGGCGTGTGGGAGCCAGGAGCCCGTGGGCTCAGTTATAGGCCGAGGAGGCGGCCCGGGCGCAGAGGCCCCGCCCCCGCCTTGCACCCGCCCCGCGGATCCGCGCCCGCGCCCGCGCCCGCGCTGCCCGCGGCGCCCTGGGCCGGGCTGTGAGCAACACGCGGGGCCGAGCGCACGATTCCACTTCGGTGCCGGCTGGAGCGGAGGAAGCGGGTGCCGTGCGGTAAGCGGTGTCCCAGCCCCCTGGCCGCCCCTTCGCGATGTGGCCGACGGGAGCAGCCCCCCTGTTGCCGGGTTGTGCAGGAATCCAGCTCCCGCGTCCTCCGGTCTTCCCCGCCCCAGGCCGCGCGCCGCCGGCCTCCGGGTCGCCGTTTCCTGCAGCCTGAGAACAGCCCCCGCCTCCCGCTCGTGTCCCTGGCTTGGCCGGAGCCGGGGAGCGGTGTCAGAGACCGCAGGCGCATGTGACCCTCACCGCCGTTTCGCCCACCCCGTGTGTCCCCAGGCGTTGGCAGCCCCGGTCCCCACCACGGTCCTTTGGAAGCACTTTTCCGGTACCGTCTCCTGTAACCGCCCCGCGATGAACATTGCCTTCGGCCGCTAGTCGTCACTTGTGTTTTCCTTTCCTGGAGGGATCATGGCGCATTTCTCCGGGGGCTCCTTTGCCTAAACTTTGCAGGGGCGCTCCTCACCGTGGCCGGTCCACCCCACGCCAGGGTGGAGGTTCCCTGATCATGGGATGCTCCCCAGGGAAGGCATCACTGTAGGCGATAGGCAGACCTGGCATGAAATAACAAAGCGACACAAGTGGAGAGTTCCCTTTGGGTAGTCCTGACGATTACACACCATGGAGTCCATGCCAAGCCTTGTTAATCACTTTTGCTCTTTGAATTGTCACACCAACCCGGAAGGGAGCTAGTAGTCAGCAGCCCGTTTCCCAAAGGCCAAACTACCTACAGTACGAGGAGGCTACAGTAAAGGCAGGCACACAGTGCTGGGGAGTGGTGCCCTGCTTCTGTGGTCTTGTGGCTTCGCAGCTGAAAGAGAGAGTCAGTGAGAAAGCTCCCCTTTGGCCCAGAGCTGTGTCTTCAGCCCGTCTCTACCGTGTCCAGCTGAATCCTGGGGGGGGGACCGAAGTGACAGAATAGGAATGTATTTATGCTTTTGTGGCTTCCTTCTGACTCTCTCCTTCAGCAGTGTTCAAGAGGTTTCTTTTGGTACAACGTATTTCAGAAAACCCCTGAAAAGAAAATGGTAGGGAAATCCTGGTGCAGGTGACAGCAGAGATGGCAGGATCCTTCTGCATCTGTTAGGAGGACACCGACTGTCTTGCTCACGGCTTTCTATCTGTAGTGTCAATGGCTCCTTGCGTGAAGGGAGGATAACCCCCTCCGGGGAAGTGGTCCCATGCTCACAGGGTTGATGAGGACGACCCAGAACACAGAGCTAAACACACCATCCTTGCTTGCGTGTCTGGAAGGAGAACAATGTCTCCTAGGCTAATGATAACAAATAAATAAATAAATAGGTGATATGATCGATTACTCCCTGAGTGCCCAGTATATTCTGACATTCTTTGCACGGATTCAGTTCTTTCATCCCGAGAGCCAGACACTATTTTTTTGCCCTTTAGAGCAGCGGAGACTGAGCCACAGCGAGGTTATGTCCCATGGCTATCTGTGGCACAGATGGGACTGGCCCTCCTGCAGGCTGACTGCAGCCCCCCGCCCAACCGGACAGCATGTCATGCCATGAAAGGTGAGGACACTGAACACCTGGCCCAGAGGCAGCAGTGGGAAAGCACTGAGCAGCTGGCAGTCAGAACCCTCTGCACAGCTCTGTGACCTCTCTGGGCTTCAGCCTCCCACCTCTGCAGCCAGGAGCACAGCTGGACTGTCTCCGAAGACCCTTGCGGCCCTGAAAAAGGAGAGGCCGGATTCAGCCTCCAGTGATGTCATAACCGGCACCATGTGGCCGGGAGGTGAGACAGCTGTAGTGTAGGTTTGGTCCTTTGAGTCTAGGCTGTGTGCCCTTGGGTAAGTTGCTCAACCTCTCTGGAATTGGCACCGTCGCTCCAGACCATGCAGGTTCACTGAGTGTGTCCAAATGCTGTGGCGGTGACTCGTTCCATGGGGCTTGTTGGAGGAGATCCCCACGCCCTCTGGCACTGGGTAAGCAAGGTTCCTATCCATCTCTGCCCTCACCATGAGCTTGCTTGCAAAGCAGGGAGCCTTTCTCCAGGAGCTTGTTGGGAGCTAAAGGATTCTCCGTGCACAGATGTCAGTGTGGAGATAGCGATCAGAAAGGACACCGTTCGGGAAGCCCGAGCTAGGAGCCAGGCCACTGTCTCGCTTATTCCCCCTCTTGGAAATTAATCTTTTCTGTAGAAAGGAGGAAATGACATCTCAGAGAGTATCAGTGACTTGCCAGGTCAGGAAGTGGCACGGTGGCTGTGAACCCGGGTGCCTGACACCAGCACCCACGCACGCAGCACGGGCCGGCTCCCGAAATGCCCTCTTCACACAGGGCACCTGTGGCCGATCTTGGTCCTGACTTCTGAGCCTCTTGTCTCCTCTTTCTCGTGGAGTGCCCATGAAATAGGAATTCCCTCCCCAGACCGCCAGGGGGCCCAGCACCTGAACTATATCACCTGTCCCCTCAGCACACACGTCTTGCTAATAAACACCACCAGGCCCTCCGCACTGCAGCACCACCATCACTCTGCAGCGGAACACGTGAAGTCCTCCTTCTGAAACCAAGTCTCCGGGAAACGGCTGGGAAATGCCCACCAGACAAATCCAAGTCACTTTCGGGGTGTCAGGTAGCCACGGGCTGGATTTTGAGGGAAGGGACGATGTCAGGCTGATCTAGGGAGGCACTGGCGAAGATTCAGGGCCAAGCCCCTGCAGGGAGCCGTCAGGGGTGGCGAGTGTCCTGTCCGTAGCCCTGGGCGAGCCAAGACTGATGTTGCGTGTGGGGAGGCAGGGGGCAGAGCTGCTCCAGGCGTGTGTGGTCCACACAGTGGGGCATGTGTGAAGTGTTCCCGGGACTCAGGCACACACTTCAATGTATGTGCAGCCTATGAGAGCCTCTAATTTTCAGAATTGCTCCTCCACGTGTTAAGGTGATTTTACGTGTTGAAGGGAAAAATGGGTTTCCCATATCGTGTCCTTTTACATTTTTTCTTAGCGATTCCTTTTACTGACCAGGGTGAAAACTGTGGCAGAAAATACAAATAGGTCTTTCCAGGGTGTGTTAGACGCAAGCCCCGTGTAGAAGTCAAACAAGAGGGGTGTGTGGGATTCCATCCCCTCTGGGTGCTTTTCCAGGCTCTCATCACCGAGGACTGAGTTTGGCAGGGGCCCCCAGAGAAGGAAAATGAGAAACGGACCACTTGCTCTGCAATCCATACTCCTAAGGGGAATAGAGGGAGTGCGTCCTCTGTGTGTCCGATGCCCTGTGTCTTCTGGGCGAGGCTTTCCTTTGGAGCTGAGAAGCTGAAGCTCACATTAACCTAAGCGGCTAAGACGCTCCGTGTGTGTGTGTGTGTGTGTGTGTGTGTGTGTGTGTTTTCGGGGGTGGGGGTGGGGGTGGGGTCCTCTTTGGTCCAGAGCCGAGGTCTCTGCACTTCCAGCCCAGTTCCCCACGCCAGCCCTGATGGGCACGGAGTCTCTTTGTCCAAGACAGACAAAGGAAGACAGAGCCAGAATGAAGTCAACAACTTTTATTACAGCTCACATATTTCATAGAAAAAGGAATGTAGCGTCAGGTCCGGTTGTATGAAAAACGGTAAAATGCAGGTTCGTCCTGGTTGCTCTGTTGACACCCGGGGCAGGCTCTCCGCGACATCAGGCACAGCAGCTGCACTTGTCCGAGGCCCCTTTGCAGACGCAGCCCTGGGCACACTTGGCGCAGCCCACGGGGCAGCAGGAGCAGCAGCCTGGGGAAGCGAGGGCAGCGTGCGGTCGGACCACGCGTTGTCCGGAGCCACCCTTCCCAGCAGCAGGCCTGGCCCCAGCTGCCCTCAGGCCCAGACCCTGAGTTTAGGATGGTGTCCTCTGCCCTGAGATCATTGCTCTCAGACACTAGGTTCAGGTTGCCTGCCCCATCTGTGCCCAGGACAGGGCACAGAGCCTTGGAGAGACAGTGAGCAGGGCCTCTGGGGACGAGAGAAAGCCAGCGCCCAGCACCGTCAGTGATGTGAGCAAAGTCCTCAGGATCAAAGTGGAGGCAAAGCCCTGACAGAGCAGCTCCCGCTCGGGATAGGGAAGCTCTGGGCTGCTTCGACAGGAAGGGGCTGCCCCAGGTCCGAGAAACCACACACGGTCACTAGTTCATGTCCCTAAAGTGCTTCAGTCCCTGAGAGGATTCAGAAGCGTGACTCAGGAGGCAGGAGGACTAGTTCTACTGACAGGTCTGAGGTTGTTTGTTAATGACCCGTCTGGGCCTCAGTCTCCCTGTTCTCTAGTGCGCGCCTGGGTCTCGGTCATCTGGAAGGGGATTCCAGCTCTGATTGTGAATCCCTTCCTGGTGGGGGGCGGGGGGTGGGGGGGTGGTGGGGGTTACCGGGAAGTTTGGTCACTGTCCTGCTCCTGCCTGCTGAGCTCTGGGCTCCCTGCTCGCACTCAGCCCAGACCCCGCATTCCCAGAGAAGGCCCCGCACACTCACTCTTCTTGCAGGAGGTGCATCTGCAGGCTTTGCAGGTGCAGGAGCCAGCGCAGCTGCAGGAGCCGCCTGCCAGGAAGGGAAAGGCCCGCGGTGAGCAGGGAGAGGGATGCAGGAGCTAGAGCAGACGGTCAGCAATGCCTCCCTGAGCCCTCCTCCTCTGTCAGGACCCAGCCCTGGGAGCTCGTGTCCACTCAGGCGGATAGAGAAGCCCCAGCTCCTCTCTTCTGGTCCAAGGAGAGTAGGTCCCCTCCTGATGGACTCCACAGGGAAGGTCCCAGGCTCCAGACCCAGCCCAGGCTGACTGGGGCTGGGGGCCAGGGCCCATGGCCTGAACCCGAAAGAGGCAATGTCCCCTCCTCCCATCAAGTCCTGGCAGCTCCGAGGCCTCCTCCAAACACTGGGTCCCGGTCTAGCAGTCCCCTGACCAGCTGGGTGACCTCAAGAAGGACAGCCTGGAGCCTCCGTGCCCTCAGTGTTAACGGAGAGGCAAAGGGAGACTGACGTGCTCTCAGGAGCCTGGCAGGCAAGAAAGCCCTGGACCCGTGACAGGAGTCCTCCTGAGCTCCAACTCAAAACCCTCCCTTCTCGTCCTGTGCCTGCGAAGGGGGGCATCCTAAGGCTCAAAGCCAGGGTTCCCTTACCAGTGGGGCAGGAGCACTTGGGGTCCATCTGGAGGAGGAGTGAGGCCCGAGGTCCAAAGCAAGGGGCGAAGCGGCTTCACTGGTCCGGTCGGGGGCGTGTGGGAGCCAGGAGCCCGTGGGCTCAGTTATAGGCCGAGGAGGCGGCCCGGGCGCAGAGGCCCCGCCCCCGCCTTGCACCCGCCCCGCGGATCCGCGCCCGCGCCCGCGCCCGCGCTGCCCGCGGCGCCCTGGGCCGGGCTGTGAGCAACACGCGGGGCCGAGCGCACGATTCCACTTCGGTGCCGGCTGGAGCGGAGGAAGCGGGTGCCGTGCGGTAAGCGGTGTCCCAGCCCCCTGGCCGCCCCTTCGCGATGTGGCCGACGGGAGCAGCCCCCCTGTTGCCGGGTTGTGCAGGAATCCAGCTCCCGCGTCCTCCGGTCTTCCCCGCCCCAGGCCGCGCGCCGCCGGCCTCCGGGTCGCCGTTTCCTGCAGCCTGAGAACAGCCCCCGCCTCCCGCTCGTGTCCCTGGCTTGGCCGGAGCCGGGGAGCGGTGTCAGAGACCGCAGGCGCATGTGACCCTCACCGCCGTTTCGCCCACCCCGTGTGTCCCCAGGCGTTGGCAGCCCCGGTCCCCACCACGGTCCTTTGGAAGCACTTTTCCGGTACCGTCTCCTGTAACCGCCCCGCGATGAACATTGCCTTCGGCCGCTAGTCGTCACTTGTGTTTTCCTTTCCTGGAGGGATCATGGCGCATTTCTCCGGGGGCTCCTTTGCCTAAACTTTGCAGGGGCGCTCCTCACCGTGGCCGGTCCACCCCACGCCAGGGTGGAGGTTCCCTGATCATGGGATGCTCCCCAGGGAAGGCATCACTGTAGGCGATAGGCAGACCTGGCATGAAATAACAAAGCGACACAAGTGGAGAGTTCCCTTTGGGTAGTCCTGACGATTACACACCATGGAGTCCATGCCAAGCCTTGTTAATCACTTTTGCTCTTTGAATTGTCACACCAACCCGGAAGGGAGCTAGTAGTCAGCAGCCCGTTTCCCAAAGGCCAAACTACCTACAGTACGAGGAGGCTACAGTAAAGGCAGGCACACAGTGCTGGGGAGTGGTGCCCTGCTTCTGTGGTCTTGTGGCTTCGCAGCTGAAAGAGAGAGTCAGTGAGAAAGCTCCCCTTTGGCCCAGAGCTGTGTCTTCAGCCCGTCTCTACCGTGTCCAGCTGAATCCTGGGGGGGGACCGAAGTGACAGAATAGGAATGTATTTATGCTTTTGTGGCTTCCTTCTGACTCTCTCCTTCAGCAGTGTTCAAGAGGTTTCTTTTGGTACAACGTATTTCAGAAAACCCCTGAAAAGAAAATGGTAGGGAAATCCTGGTGCAGGTGACAGCAGAGATGGCAGGATCCTTCTGCATCTGTTAGGAGGACACCGACTGTCTTGCTCACGGCTTTCTATCTGTGGTGTCAATGGCTCCTTGCGTGAAGGGAGGATAACCCCCTCCGGGGAAGTGGTCCCATGCTCACAGGGTTGATGAGGACGACCCAGAACACAGAGCTAAACACACCATCCTTGCTTGCGTGTCTGGAAGGAGAACAATGTCTCCTAGGCTAATGATAACAAATAAATAAATAAATAGGTGATATGATCGATTACTCCCTGAGTGCCCAGTATATTCTGACATTCTTTGCACGGATTCAGTTCTTTCATCCCGAGAGCCAGACACTATTTTTTTGCCCTTTAGAGCAGCGGAGACTGAGCCACAGCGAGGTTATGTCCCATGGCTATCTGTGGCACAGATGGGACTGGCCCTCCTGCAGGCTGACTGCAGCCCCCCGCCCAACCGGACAGCATGTCATGCCATGAAAGGTGAGGACACTGAACACCTGGCCCAGAGGCAGCAGTGGGAAAGCACTGAGCAGCTGGCAGTCAGAACCCTCTGCACAGCTCTGTGACCTCTCTGGGCTTCAGCCTCCCACCTCTGCAGCCAGGAGCACAGCTGGACTGTCTCCGAAGACCCTTGCGGCCCTGAAAAAGGAGAGGCCGGATTCAGCCTCCAGTGATGTCATAACCGGCACCATGTGGCCGGGAGGTGAGACAGCTGTAGTGTAGGTTTGGTCCTTTGAGTCTAGGCTGTGTGCCCTTGGGTAAGTTGCTCAACCTCTCTGGAATTGGCACCGTCGCTCCAGACCATGCAGGTTCACTGAGTGTGTCCAAATGCTGTGGCGGTGACTCGTTCCATGGGGCTTGTTGGAGGAGATCCCCACGCCCTCTGGCACTGGGTAAGCAAGGTTCCTATCCATCTCTGCCCTCACCATGAGCTTGCTTGCAAAGCAGGGAGCCTTTCTCCAGGAGCTTGTTGGGAGCTAAAGGATTCTCCGTGCACAGATGTCAGTGTGGAGATAGCGATCAGAAAGGACACCGTTCGGGAAGCCCGAGCTAGGAGCCAGGCCACTGTCTCGCTTATTCCCCCTCTTGGAAATTAATCTTTTCTGTAGAAAGGAGGAAATGACATCTCAGAGAGTATCAGTGACTTGCCAGGTCAGGAAGTGGCACGGTGGCTGTGAACCCGGGTGCCTGACACCAGCACCCACGCACGCAGCACGGGCCGGCTCCCGAAATGCCCTCTTCACACAGGGCACCTGTGGCCGATCTTGGTCCTGACTTCTGAGCCTCTTGTCTCCTCTTTCTCTTGGAGTGCCCATGAAATAGGAATTCCCTCCCCAGACCGCCAGGGGGCCCAGCACCTGAACTATATCACCTGTCCCCTCAGCACACACGTCTTGCTAATAAACACCACCAGGCCCTCCGCACTGCAGCACCACCATCACTCTGCAGCGGAACACGTGAAGTCCTCCTTCTGAAACCAAGTCTCCGGGAAACGGCTGGGAAATGCCCACCAGACAAATCCAAGTCACTTTCGGGGTGTCAGGTAGCCACGGGCTGGATTTTGAGGGAAGGGACGATGTCAGGCTGATCTAGGGAGGCACTGGCGAAGATTCAGGGCCAAGCCCCTGCAGGGAGCCGTCAGGGGTGGCGAGTGTCCTGTCCGTAGCCCTGGGCGAGCCAAGACTGATGTTGCGTGTGGGGAGGCAGGGGGCAGAGCTGCTCCAGGCGTGTGTGGTCCACACAGTGGGGCATGTGTGAAGTGTTCCCGGGACTCAGGCACACACTTCAATGTATGTGCAGCCTATGAGAGCCTCTAATTTTCAGAATTGCTCCTCCACGTGTTAAGGTGATTTTACGTGTTGAAGGGAAAAATGGGTTTCCCATATCGTGTCCTTTTACATTTTTTCTTAGCGATTCCTTTTACTGACCAGGGTGAAAACTGTGGCAGAAAATACAAATAGGTCTTTCCAGGGTGTGTTAGACGCAAGCCCCGTGTAGAAGTCAAACAAGAGGGGTGTGTGGGATTCCATCCCCTCTGGGTGCTTTTCCAGGCTCTCATCACCGAGGACTGAGTTTGGCAGGGGCCCCCAGAGAAGGAAAATGAGAAACGGACCACTTGCTCTGCAATCCATACTCCTAAGGGGAATAGAGGGAGTGCGTCCTCTGTGTGTCCGATGCCCTGTGTCTTCTGGGCGAGGCTTTCCTTTGGAGCTGAGAAGCTGAAGCTCACATTAACCTAAGCGGCTAAGACGCTCCGTGTGTGTGTGTGTGTGTGTGTGTGTGTGTGTGTGTGTGTTTTCGGGGGTGGGGGTGGGGGTGGGGTCCTCTTTGGTCCAGAGCCGAGGTCTCTGCACTTCCAGCCCAGTTCCCCACGCCAGCCCTGATGGGCACGGAGTCTCTTTGTCCAAGACAGACAAAGGAAGACAGAGCCAGAATGAAGTCAACAACTTTTATTACAGCTCACATATTTCATAGAAAAAGGAATGTAGCGTCAGGTCCGGTTGTATGAAAAACGGTAAAATGCAGGTTCGTCCTGGTTGCTCTGTTGACACCCGGGGCAGGCTCTCCGCGACATCAGGCACAGCAGCTGCACTTGTCCGAGGCCCCTTTGCAGACGCAGCCCTGGGCACACTTGGCGCAGCCCACGGGGCAGCAGGAGCAGCAGCCTGGGGAAGCGAGGGCAGCGTGCGGTCGGACCACGCGTTGTCCGGAGCCACCCTTCCCAGCAGCAGGCCTGGCCCCAGCTGCCCTCAGGCCCAGACCCTGAGTTTAGGATGGTGTCCTCTGCCCTGAGATCATTGCTCTCAGACACTAGGTTCAGGTTGCCTGCCCCATCTGTGCCCAGGACAGGGCACAGAGCCTTGGAGAGACAGTGAGCAGGGCCTCTGGGGACGAGAGAAAGCCAGCGCCCAGCACCGTCAGTGATGTGAGCAAAGTCCTCAGGATCAAAGTGGAGGCAAAGCCCTGACAGAGCAGCTCCCGCTCGGGATAGGGAAGCTCTGGGCTGCTTCGACAGGAAGGGGCTGCCCCAGGTCCGAGAAACCACACACGGTCACTAGTTCATGTCCCTAAAGTGCTTCAGTCCCTGAGAGGATTCAGAAGCGTGACTCAGGAGGCAGGAGGACTAGTTCTACTGACAGGTCTGAGGTTGTTTGTTAATGACCCGTCTGGGCCTCAGTCTCCCTGTTCTCTAGTGCGCGCCTGGGTCTCGGTCATCTGGAAGGGGATTCCAGCTCTGATTGTGAATCCCTTCCTGGTGAGGTGGGGTGGTGGTGGTGGGGGTTACCGGGAAGTTTGGTCACTGTCCTGCTCCTGCCTGCTGAGCTCTGGGCTCCCTGCTCGCACTCAGCCCAGACCCCGCATTCCCAGAGAAGGCCCCGCACACTCACTCTTCTTGCAGGAGGTGCATCTGCAGGCTTTGCAGGTGCAGGAGCCAGCGCAGCTGCAGGAGCCGCCTGCCAGGAAGGGAAAGGCCCGCGGTGAGCAGGGAGAGGGATGCAGGAGCTAGAGCAGACGGTCAGCAATGCCTCCCTGAGCCCTCCTCCTCTGTCAGGACCCAGCCCTGGGAGCTCGTGTCCACTCAGGCGGATAGAGAAGCCCCAGCTCCTCTCTTCTGGTCCAAGGAGAGTAGGTCCCCTCCTGATGGACTCCACAGGGAAGGTCCCAGGCTCCAGACCCAGCCCAGGCTGACTGGGGCTGGGGGCCAGGGCCCATGGCCTGAACCCGAAAGAGGCAATGTCCCCTCCTCCCATCAAGTCCTGGCAGCTCCGAGGCCTCCTCCAAACACTGGGTCCCGGTCTAGCAGTCCCCTGACCAGCTGGGTGACCTCAAGAAGGACAGCCTGGAGCCTCCGTGCCCTCAGTGTTAACGGAGAGGCAAAGGGAGACTGACGTGCTCTCAGGAGCCTGGCAGGCAAGAAAGCCCTGGACCCGTGACAGGAGTCCTCCTGAGCTCCAACTCAAAACCCTCCCTTCTCGTCCTGTGCCTGCGAAGGGGGGCATCCTAAGGCTCAAAGCCAGGGTTCCCTTACCAGTGGGGCAGGAGCACTTGGGGTCCATCTGGAGGAGGAGTGAGGCCCGAGGTCCAAAGCAAGGGGCGAAGCGGCTTCACTGGTCCGGTCGGGGGCGTGTGGGAGCCAGGAGCCCGTGGGCTCAGTTATAGGCCGAGGAGGCGGCCCGGGCGCAGAGGCCCCGCCCCCGCCTTGCACCCGCCCCGCGGATCCGCGCCCGCGCCCGCGCCCGCGCTGCCCGCGGCGCCCTGGGCCGGGCTGTGAGCAACACGCGGGGCCGAGCGCACGATTCCACTTCGGTGCCGGCTGGAGCGGAGGAAGCGGGTGCCGTGCGGTAAGCGGTGTCCCAGCCCCCTGGCCGCCCCTTCGCGATGTGGCCGACGGGAGCAGCCCCCCTGTTGCCGGGTTGTGCAGGAATCCAGCTCCCGCGTCCTCCGGTCTTCCCCGCCCCAGGCCGCGCGCCGCCGGCCTCCGGGTCGCCGTTTCCTGCAGCCTGAGAACAGCCCCCGCCTCCCGCTCGTGTCCCTGGCTTGGCCGGAGCCGGGGAGCGGTGTCAGAGACCGCAGGCGCATGTGACCCTCACCGCCGTTTCGCCCACCCCGTGTGTCCCCAGGCGTTGGCAGCCCCGGTCCCCACCACGGTCCTTTGGAAGCACTTTTCCGGTACCGTCTCCTGTAACCGCCCCGCGATGAACATTGCCTTCGGCCGCTAGTCGTCACTTGTGTTTTCCTTTCCTGGAGGGATCATGGCGCATTTCTCCGGGGGCTCCTTTGCCTAAACTTTGCAGGGGCGCTCCTCACCGTGGCCGGTCCACCCCACGCCAGGGTGGAGGTTCCCTGATCATGGGATGCTCCCCAGGGAAGGCATCACTGTAGGCGATAGGCAGACCTGGCATGAAATAACAAAGCGACACAAGTGGAGAGTTCCCTTTGGGTAGTCCTGACGATTACACACCATGGAGTCCATGCCAAGCCTTGTTAATCACTTTTGCTCTTTGAATTGTCACACCAACCCGGAAGGGAGCTAGTAGTCAGCAGCCCGTTTCCCAAAGGCCAAACTACCTACAGTACGAGGAGGCTACAGTAAAGGCAGGCACACAGTGCTGGGGAGTGGTGCCCTGCTTCTGTGGTCTTGTGGCTTCGCAGCTGAAAGAGAGAGTCAGTGAGAAAGCTCCCCTTTGGCCCAGAGCTGTGTCTTCAGCCCGTCTCTACCGTGTCCAGCTGAATCCTGGGGGGGGACCGAAGTGACAGAATAGGAATGTATTTATGCTTTTGTGGCTTCCTTCTGACTCTCTCCTTCAGCAGTGTTCAAGAGGTTTCTTTTGGTACAACGTATTTCAGAAAACCCCTGAAAAGAAAATGGTAGGGAAATCCTGGTGCAGGTGACAGCAGAGATGGCAGGATCCTTCTGCATCTGTTAGGAGGACACCGACTGTCTTGCTCACGGCTTTCTATCTGTGGTGTCAATGGCTCCTTGCGTGAAGGGAGGATAACCCCCTCCGGGGAAGTGGTCCCATGCTCACAGGGTTGATGAGGACGACCCAGAACACAGAGCTAAACACACCATCCTTGCTTGCGTGTCTGGAAGGAGAACAATGTCTCCTAGGCTAATGATAACAAATAAATAAATAAATAGGTGATATGATCGATTACTCCCTGAGTGCCCAGTATATTCTGACATTCTTTGCACGGATTCAGTTCTTTCATCCCGAGAGCCAGACACTATTTTTTTGCCCTTTAGAGCAGCGGAGACTGAGCCACAGCGAGGTTATGTCCCATGGCTATCTGTGGCACAGATGGGACTGGCCCTCCTGCAGGCTGACTGCAGCCCCCCGCCCAACCGGACAGCATGTCATGCCATGAAAGGTGAGGACACTGAACACCTGGCCCAGAGGCAGCAGTGGGAAAGCACTGAGCAGCTGGCAGTCAGAACCCTCTGCACAGCTCTGTGACCTCTCTGGGCTTCAGCCTCCCACCTCTGCAGCCAGGAGCACAGCTGGACTGTCTCCGAAGACCCTTGCGGCCCTGAAAAAGGAGAGGCCGGATTCAGCCTCCAGTGATGTCATAACCGGCACCATGTGGCCGGGAGGTGAGACAGCTGTAGTGTAGGTTTGGTCCTTTGAGTCTAGGCTGTGTGCCCTTGGGTAAGTTGCTCAACCTCTCTGGAATTGGCACCGTCGCTCCAGACCATGCAGGTTCACTGAGTGTGTCCAAATGCTGTGGCGGTGACTCGTTCCATGGGGCTTGTTGGAGGAGATCCCCACGCCCTCTGGCACTGGGTAAGCAAGGTTCCTATCCATCTCTGCCCTCACCATGAGCTTGCTTGCAAAGCAGGGAGCCTTTCTCCAGGAGCTTGTTGGGAGCTAAAGGATTCTCCGTGCACAGATGTCAGTGTGGAGATAGCGATCAGAAAGGACACCGTTCGGGAAGCCCGAGCTAGGAGCCAGGCCACTGTCTCGCTTATTCCCCCTCTTGGAAATTAATCTTTTCTGTAGAAAGGAGGAAATGACATCTCAGAGAGTATCAGTGACTTGCCAGGTCAGGAAGTGGCACGGTGGCTGTGAACCCGGGTGCCTGACACCAGCACCCACGCACGCAGCACGGGCCGGCTCCCGAAATGCCCTCTTCACACAGGGCACCTGTGGCCGATCTTGGTCCTGACTTCTGAGCCTCTTGTCTCCTCTTTCTCTTGGAGTGCCCATGAAATAGGAATTCCCTCCCCAGACCGCCAGGGGGCCCAGCACCTGAACTATATCACCTGTCCCCTCAGCACACACGTCTTGCTAATAAACACCACCAGGCCCTCCGCACTGCAGCACCACCATCACTCTGCAGCGGAACACGTGAAGTCCTCCTTCTGAAACCAAGTCTCCGGGAAACGGCTGGGAAATGCCCACCAGACAAATCCAAGTCACTTTCGGGGTGTCAGGTAGCCACGGGCTGGATTTTGAGGGAAGGGACGATGTCAGGCTGATCTAGGGAGGCACTGGCGAAGATTCAGGGCCAAGCCCCTGCAGGGAGCCGTCAGGGGTGGCGAGTGTCCTGTCCGTAGCCCTGGGCGAGCCAAGACTGATGTTGCGTGTGGGGAGGCAGGGGGCAGAGCTGCTCCAGGCGTGTGTGGTCCACACAGTGGGGCATGTGTGAAGTGTTCCCGGGACTCAGGCACACACTTCAATGTATGTGCAGCCTATGAGAGCCTCTAATTTTCAGAATTGCTCCTCCACGTGTTAAGGTGATTTTACGTGTTGAAGGGAAAAATGGGTTTCCCATATCGTGTCCTTTTACATTTTTTCTTAGCGATTCCTTTTACTGACCAGGGTGAAAACTGTGGCAGAAAATACAAATAGGTCTTTCCAGGGTGTGTTAGACGCAAGCCCCGTGTAGAAGTCAAACAAGAGGGGTGTGTGGGATTCCATCCCCTCTGGGTGCTTTTCCAGGCTCTCATCACCGAGGACTGAGTTTGGCAGGGGCCCCCAGAGAAGGAAAATGAGAAACGGACCACTTGCTCTGCAATCCATACTCCTAAGGGGAATAGAGGGAGTGCGTCCTCTGTGTGTCCGATGCCCTGTGTCTTCTGGGCGAGGCTTTCCTTTGGAGCTGAGAAGCTGAAGCTCACATTAACCTAAGCGGCTAAGACGCTCCGTGTGTGTGTGTGTGTGTGTGTGTGTGTGTGTGTGTGTGTTTTCGGGGGTGGGGGTGGGGGTGGGGTCCTCTTTGGTCCAGAGCCGAGGTCTCTGCACTTCCAGCCCAGTTCCCCACGCCAGCCCTGATGGGCACGGAGTCTCTTTGTCCAAGACAGACAAAGGAAGACAGAGCCAGAATGAAGTCAACAACTTTTATTACAGCTCACATATTTCATAGAAAAAGGAATGTAGCGTCAGGTCCGGTTGTATGAAAAACGGTAAAATGCAGGTTCGTCCTGGTTGCTCTGTTGACACCCGGGGCAGGCTCTCCGCGACATCAGGCACAGCAGCTGCACTTGTCCGAGGCCCCTTTGCAGACGCAGCCCTGGGCACACTTGGCGCAGCCCACGGGGCAGCAGGAGCAGCAGCCTGGGGAAGCGAGGGCAGCGTGCGGTCGGACCACGCGTTGTCCGGAGCCACCCTTCCCAGCAGCAGGCCTGGCCCCAGCTGCCCTCAGGCCCAGACCCTGAGTTTAGGATGGTGTCCTCTGCCCTGAGATCATTGCTCTCAGACACTAGGTTCAGGTTGCCTGCCCCATCTGTGCCCAGGACAGGGCACAGAGCCTTGGAGAGACAGTGAGCAGGGCCTCTGGGGACGAGAGAAAGCCAGCGCCCAGCACCGTCAGTGATGTGAGCAAAGTCCTCAGGATCAAAGTGGAGGCAAAGCCCTGACAGAGCAGCTCCCGCTCGGGATAGGGAAGCTCTGGGCTGCTTCGACAGGAAGGGGCTGCCCCAGGTCCGAGAAACCACACACGGTCACTAGTTCATGTCCCTAAAGTGCTTCAGTCCCTGAGAGGATTCAGAAGCGTGACTCAGGAGGCAGGAGGACTAGTTCTACTGACAGGTCTGAGGTTGTTTGTTAATGACCCGTCTGGGCCTCAGTCTCCCTGTTCTCTAGTGCGCGCCTGGGTCTCGGTCATCTGGAAGGGGATTCCAGCTCTGATTGTGAATCCCTTCCTGGTGAGGTGGGGTGGTGGTGGTGGGGGTTACCGGGAAGTTTGGTCACTGTCCTGCTCCTGCCTGCTGAGCTCTGGGCTCCCTGCTCGCACTCAGCCCAGACCCCGCATTCCCAGAGAAGGCCCCGCACACTCACTCTTCTTGCAGGAGGTGCATCTGCAGGCTTTGCAGGTGCAGGAGCCAGCGCAGCTGCAGGAGCCGCCTGCCAGGAAGGGAAAGGCCCGCGGTGAGCAGGGAGAGGGATGCAGGAGCTAGAGCAGACGGTCAGCAATGCCTCCCTGAGCCCTCCTCCTCTGTCAGGACCCAGCCCTGGGAGCTCGTGTCCACTCAGGCGGATAGAGAAGCCCCAGCTCCTCTCTTCTGGTCCAAGGAGAGTAGGTCCCCTCCTGATGGACTCCACAGGGAAGGTCCCAGGCTCCAGACCCAGCCCAGGCTGACTGGGGCTGGGGGCCAGGGCCCATGGCCTGAACCCGAAAGAGGCAATGTCCCCTCCTCCCATCAAGTCCTGGCAGCTCCGAGGCCTCCTCCAAACACTGGGTCCCGGTCTAGCAGTCCCCTGACCAGCTGGGTGACCTCAAGAAGGACAGCCTGGAGCCTCCGTGCCCTCAGTGTTAACGGAGAGGCAAAGGGAGACTGACGTGCTCTCAGGAGCCTGGCAGGCAAGAAAGCCCTGGACCCGTGACAGGAGTCCTCCTGAGCTCCAACTCAAAACCCTCCCTTCTCGTCCTGTGCCTGCGAAGGGGGGCATCCTAAGGCTCAAAGCCAGGGTTCCCTTACCAGTGGGGCAGGAGCACTTGGGGTCCATCTGGAGGAGGAGTGAGGCCCGAGGTCCAAAGCAAGGGGCGAAGCGGCTTCACTGGTCCGGTCGGGGGCGTGTGGGAGCCAGGAGCCCGTGGGCTCAGTTATAGGCCGAGGAGGCGGCCCGGGCGCAGAGGCCCCGCCCCCGCCTTGCACCCGCCCCGCGGATCCGCGCCCGCGCCCGCGCCCGCGCTGCCCGCGGCGCCCTGGGCCGGGCTGTGAGCAACACGCGGGGCCGAGCGCACGATTCCACTTCGGTGCCGGCTGGAGCGGAGGAAGCGGGTGCCGTGCGGTAAGCGGTGTCCCAGCCCCCTGGCCGCCCCTTCGCGATGTGGCCGACGGGAGCAGCCCCCCTGTTGCCGGGTTGTGCAGGAATCCAGCTCCCGCGTCCTCCGGTCTTCCCCGCCCCAGGCCGCGCGCCGCCGGCCTCCGGGTCGCCGTTTCCTGCAGCCTGAGAACAGCCCCCGCCTCCCGCTCGTGTCCCTGGCTTGGCCGGAGCCGGGGAGCGGTGTCAGAGACCGCAGGCGCATGTGACCCTCACCGCCGTTTCGCCCACCCCGTGTGTCCCCAGGCGTTGGCAGCCCCGGTCCCCACCACGGTCCTTTGGAAGCACTTTTCCGGTACCGTCTCCTGTAACCGCCCCGCGATGAACATTGCCTTCGGCCGCTAGTCGTCACTTGTGTTTTCCTTTCCTGGAGGGATCATGGCGCATTTCTCCGGGGGCTCCTTTGCCTAAACTTTGCAGGGGCGCTCCTCACCGTGGCCGGTCCACCCCACGCCAGGGTGGAGGTTCCCTGATCATGGGATGCTCCCCAGGGAAGGCATCACTGTAGGCGATAGGCAGACCTGGCATGAAATAACAAAGCGACACAAGTGGAGAGTTCCCTTTGGGTAGTCCTGACGATTACACACCATGGAGTCCATGCCAAGCCTTGTTAATCACTTTTGCTCTTTGAATTGTCACACCAACCCGGAAGGGAGCTAGTAGTCAGCAGCCCGTTTCCCAAAGGCCAAACTACCTACAGTACGAGGAGGCTACAGTAAAGGCAGGCACACAGTGCTGGGGAGTGGTGCCCTGCTTCTGTGGTCTTGTGGCTTCGCAGCTGAAGGAGAGAGTCAGTGAGAAAGCTCCCCTTTGGCCCAGAGCTGTGTCTTCAGCCCGTCTCTACCGTGTCCAGCTGAATCCTGGGGGGGGACCGAAGTGACAGAATAGGAATGTATTTATGCTTTTGTGGCTTCCTTCTGACTCTCTCCTTCAGCAGTGTTCAAGAGGTTTCTTTTGGTACAACGTATTTCAGAAAACCCCTGAAAAGAAAATGGTAGGGAAATCCTGGTGCAGGTGACAGCAGAGATGGCAGGATCCTTCTGCATCTGTTAGGAGGACACCGACTGTCTTGCTCACGGCTTTCTATCTGTGGTGTCAATGGCTCCTTGCGTGAAGGGAGGATAACCCCCTCCGGGGAAGTGGTCCCATGCTCACAGGGTTGATGAGGACGACCCAGAACACAGAGCTAAACACACCATCCTTGCTTGCGTGTCTGGAAGGAGAACAATGTCTCCTAGGCTAATGATAACAAATAAATAAATAAATAGGTGATATGATCGATTACTCCCTGAGTGCCCAGTATATTCTGACATTCTTTGCACGGATTCAGTTCTTTCATCCCGAGAGCCAGACACTATTTTTTTGCCCTTTAGAGCAGCGGAGACTGAGCCACAGCGAGGTTATGTCCCATGGCTATCTGTGGCACAGATGGGACTGGCCCTCCTGCAGGCTGACTGCAGCCCCCCGCCCAACCGGACAGCATGTCATGCCATGAAAGGTGAGGACACTGAACACCTGGCCCAGAGGCAGCAGTGGGAAAGCACTGAGCAGCTGGCAGTCAGAACCCTCTGCACAGCTCTGTGACCTCTCTGGGCTTCAGCCTCCCACCTCTGCAGCCAGGAGCACAGCTGGACTGTCTCCGAAGACCCTTGCGGCCCTGAAAAAGGAGAGGCCGGATTCAGCCTCCAGTGATGTCATAACCGGCACCATGTGGCCGGGAGGTGAGACAGCTGTAGTGTAGGTTTGGTCCTTTGAGTCTAGGCTGTGTGCCCTTGGGTAAGTTGCTCAACCTCTCTGGAATTGGCACCGTCGCTCCAGACCATGCAGGTTCACTGAGTGTGTCCAAATGCTGTGGCGGTGACTCGTTCCATGGGGCTTGTTGGAGGAGATCCCCACGCCCTCTGGCACTGGGTAAGCAAGGTTCCTATCCATCTCTGCCCTCACCATGAGCTTGCTTGCAAAGCAGGGAGCCTTTCTCCAGGAGCTTGTTGGGAGCTAAAGGATTCTCCGTGCACAGATGTCAGTGTGGAGATAGCGATCAGAAAGGACACCGTTCGGGAAGCCCGAGCTAGGAGCCAGGCCACTGTCTCGCTTATTCCCCCTCTTGGAAATTAATCTTTTCTATAGAAAGGAGGAAATGACATCTCAGAGAGTATCAGTGACTTGCCAGGTCAGGAAGTGGCACGGTGGCTGTGAACCCGGGTGCCTGACACCAGCACCCACGCACGCAGCACGGGCCGGCTCCCGAAATGCCCTCTTCACACAGGGCACCTGTGGCCGATCTTGGTCCTGACTTCTGAGCCTCTTGTCTCCTCTTTCTCTTGGAGTGCCCATGAAATAGGAATTCCCTCCCCAGACCGCCAGGGGGCCCAGCACCTGAACTATATCACCTGTCCCCTCAGCACACACGTCTTGCTAATAAACACCACCAGGCCCTCCGCACTGCAGCACCACCATCACTCTGCAGCGGAACACGTGAAGTCCTCCTTCTGAAACCAAGTCTCCGGGAAACGGCTGGGAAATGCCCACCAGACAAATCCAAGTCACTTTCGGGGTGTCAGGTAGCCACGGGCTGGATTTTGAGGGAAGGGACGATGTCAGGCTGATCTAGGGAGGCACTGGCGAAGATTCAGGGCCAAGCCCCTGCAGGGAGCCGTCAGGGGTGGCGAGTGTCCTGTCCGTAGCCCTGGGCGAGCCAAGACTGATGTTGCGTGTGGGGAGGCAGGGGGCAGAGCTGCTCCAGGCGTGTGTGGTCCACACAGTGGGGCATGTGTGAAGTGTTCCCGGGACTCAGGCACACACTTCAATGTATGTGCAGCCTATGAGAGCCTCTAATTTTCAGAATTGCTCCTCCACGTGTTAAGGTGATTTTACGTGTTGAAGGGAAAAATGGGTTTCCCATATCGTGTCCTTTTACATTTTTTCTTAGCGATTCCTTTTACTGACCAGGGTGAAAACTGTGGCAGAAAATACAAATAGGTCTTTCCAGGGTGTGTTAGACGCAAGCCCCGTGTAGAAGTCAAACAAGAGGGGTGTGTGGGATTCCATCCCCTCTGGGTGCTTTTCCAGGCTCTCATCACCGAGGACTGAGTTTGGCAGGGGCCCCCAGAGAAGGAAAATGAGAAACGGACCACTTGCTCTGCAATCCATACTCCTAAGGGGAATAGAGGGAGTGCGTCCTCTGTGTGTCCGATGCCCTGTGTCTTCTGGGCGAGGCTTTCATTTGGAGCTGAGAAGCTGAAGCTCACATTAACCTAAGCGGCTAAGACGCTCCGTGTGTGTGTGTGTGTGTGTGTGTGTGTGTGTGTGTTTTCGGGGGTGGGGGTGGGGGTGGGGTCCTCTTTGGTCCAGAGCCGAGGTCTCTGCACTTCCAGCCCAGTTCCCCACGCCAGCCCTGATGGGCACGGAGTCTCTTTGTCCAAGACAGACAAAGGAAGACAGAGCCAGAATGAAGTCAACAACTTTTATTACAGCTCACATATTTCATAGAAAAAGGAATGTAGCGTCAGGTCCGGTTGTATGAAAAACGGTAAAATGCAGGTTCGTCCTGGTTGCTCTGTTGACACCCGGGGCAGGCTCTCCGCGACATCAGGCACAGCAGCTGCACTTGTCCGAGGCCCCTTTGCAGACGCAGCCCTGGGCACACTTGGCGCAGCCCACGGGGCAGCAGGAGCAGCAGCCTGGGGAAGCGAGGGCAGCGTGCGGTCGGACCACGCGTTGTCCGGAGCCACCCTTCCCAGCAGCAGGCCTGGCCCCAGCTGCCCTCAGGCCCAGACCCTGAGTTTAGGATGGTGTCCTCTGCCCTGAGATCATTGCTCTCAGACACTAGGTTCAGGTTGCCTGCCCCATCTGTGCCCAGGACAGGGCACAGAGCCTTGGAGAGACAGTGAGCAGGGCCTCTGGGGACGAGAGAAAGCCAGCGCCCAGCACCGTCAGTGATGTGAGCAAAGTCCTCAGGATCAAAGTGGAGGCAAAGCCCTGACAGAGCAGCTCCCGCTCGGGATAGGGAAGCTCTGGGCTGCTTCGACAGGAAGGGGCTGCCCCAGGTCCGAGAAACCACACACGGTCACTAGTTCATGTCCCTAAAGTGCTTCAGTCCCTGAGAGGATTCAGAAGCGTGACTCAAGAGGCAGGAGGACTAGTTCTACTGACAGGTCTGAGGTTGTTTGTCAATGACCCGTCTGGGCCTCAGTCTCCCTGTTCTCTAGTGCGCGCCTGGGTCTCGGTCATCTGGAAGGGGATTCCAGCTCTGATTGTGAATCCCTTCCTGGTGAGGGGGGTGGGTGGGTGGTGGGGGTTACCGGGAAGTTTGGTCACTGTCCTGCTCCTGCCTGCTGAGCTCTGGGCTCCCTGCTCGCACTCAGCCCAGACCCCGCATTCCCAGAGAAGGCCCCGCACACTCACTCTTCTTGCAGGAGGTGCATCTGCAGGCTTTGCAGGTGCAGGAGCCAGCGCAGCTGCAGGAGCCGCCTGCCAGGAAGGGAAAGGCCCGCGGTGAGCAGGGAGAGGGATGCAGGAGCTAGAGCAGACGGTCAGCAATGCCTCCCTGAGCCCTCCTCCTCTGTCAGGACCCAGCCCTGGGAGCTCGTGTCCACTCAGGCGGATAGAGAAGCCCCAGCTCCTCTCTTCTGGTCCAAGGAGAGTAGGTCCCCTCCTGATGGACTCCACAGGGAAGGTCCCAGGCTCCAGACCCAGCCCAGGCTGACTGGGGCTGGGGGCCAGGGCCCATGGCCTGAACCCGAAAGAGGCAATGTCCCCTCCTCCCATCAAGTCCTGGCAGCTCCGAGGCCTCCTCCAAACACTGGGTCCCGGTCTAGCAGTCCCCTGACCAGCTGGGTGACCTCAAGAAGGACAGCCTGGAGCCTCCGTGCCCTCAGTGTTAACGGAGAGGCAAAGGGAGACTGACGTGCTCTCAGGAGCCTGGCAGGCAAGAAAGCCCTGGACCCGTGACAGGAGTCCTCCTGAGCTCCAACTCAAAACCCTCCCTTCTCGTCCTGTGCCTGCGAAGGGGGGCATCCTAAGGCTCAAAGCCAGGATTCCCTTACCAGTGGGGCAGGAGCACTTGGGGTCCATCTGGAGGAGGAGTGAGGCCCGAGGTCCAAAGCAAGGGGCGAAGCAGCTTCACTGGTCCGGTCGGGGGCGTTTGGGAGCCAGGAGCCCGCGGGCTCAGTTATAGGCCGAGGAGGCGGCCCGGGCGCAGAGGCCCCGCCCCCGCCTTGCACCCGCCCCGCGGATCCGCGCCCGCGCCCGCGCCCGCGCTGCCCGCGGCGCCCTGGGCCGGGCTGTGAGCAACACGCGGGGCCGAGCGCGCGATTCCACTTCGGTGCCGGCTGGAGCGGAGGAAGCGGGTGCCGTGCGGTAAGCGGTGTCCCAGCCCCCTGGCCGCCCCTTCGCGATGTGGCCGACGGGAGCAGCCCCCCTGTTGCCGGGTTGTGCAGGAATCCAGCTCCCGCGTCCTCCGGTCTTCCCCGCCCCAGGCCGCGCGCCGCCGGCCTCCGGGTTGCCGTTTCCTGCAGCCTGAGAACAGCCCCCGCCTCCCGCTCGTGTCCCTGGCTTGGCCGGAGCCGGGGAGCGGTGTCAGAGACCGCAGGCGCATGTGACCCTCACCGCCGTTTCGCCCACCCCGTGTGTCCCCAGGCGTTGGCAGCCCCGGTCCCCACCACGGTCCTTTGGAAGCACTTTTCCGGTACCGTCTCCTGTAACCGCCCCGCGATGAACATTGCCTTCGGCCGCTAGTCGTCACTTGTGTTTTCCTTTCCTGGAGGGATCATGGCGCATTTCTCCGGGGGCTCCTTTGCCTAAACTTTGCCGGGGCGCTCCTCACCGTGGCCGGTCCACCCCACGCCAGGGTGGAGGTTCCCTGATCATGGGATGCTCCCCAGGGAAGGCATCACTGTAGGCGATAGGCAGACCTGGCATGAAATAACAAAGCGACACAAGTGGAGAGTTCCCTTTGGGTAGTCCTGACGATTACACACCATGGAGTCCATGCCAAGCCTTGTTAATCACTTTTGCTCTTTGAATTGTCACACCAACCCGGAAGGGAGCTAGTAGTCAGCAGCCCGTTTCCCAAAGGCCAAACTACCTACAGTACGAGGAGGCTACAGTAAAGGCAGGCACACGGTGCTGGGGAGTGGTGCCCTGCTTCTGTGGTCTTGTGGCTTCGCAGCTGAAAGAGAGAGTCAGTGAGAAAGCTCCCCTTTGGCCCAGAGCTGTGTCTTCAGCCCGTCTCTACCGTGTCCAGCTGAATCCTGGGGGGGGACCGAAGTGACAGAATAGGAATGTATTTATGCTTTTGTGGCTTCCTTCTGACTCTCTCCTTCAGCAGTGTTCAAGAGGCTTCTTTTGGTACAACGTATTTCAGAAAATCCCTGAAAAGAAAATGGTAAGGAAATCCTGGTGCAGGTGACAGCAGAGATGGCAGGATCCTTCTGCATCTGTTAGGAGGACACCGACTGTCTTGCTCACGGCTTTCTATCTGTAGTGTCAATGGCTCCTTGCGTGAAGGGAGGATAACCCCCTCCGGGGAAGTGGTCCCATGCTCACAGGGTTGATGAGGACGACCCAGAACACAGAGCTAAACACACCATCCTTGCTTGCGTGTCTGGAAGGAGAACAATGTCTCCTAGGCTAATGATAACAAATAAATAAATAAATAGGTGATATGATCGATTACTCCCTGAGTGCCCAGTATATTCTGACATTCTTTGCACGGATTCAGTTCTTTCATCCCGAGAGCCAGACACTATTTTTTTGCCCTTTAGAGCAGCGGAGACTGAGCCACAGCGAGGTTATGTCCCATGGCTATCTGTGGCACAGATGGGACTGGCCCTCCTGCAGGCTGACTGCAGCCCCCCGCCCAACCGGACAGCATGTCATGCCATGAAAGGTGAGGACACTGAACACCTGGCCCAGAGGCAGCAGTGGGAAAGCACTGAGCAGCTGGCAGTCAGAACCCTCTGCACAGCTCTGTGACCTCTCTGGGCTTCAGCCTCCCACCTCTGCAGCCAGGAGCACAGCTGGACTGTCTCCGAAGACCCTTGCGGCCCTGAAAAAGGAGAGGCCGGATTCAGCCTCCAGTGATGTCATAACCGGCACCATGTGGCCGGGAGGTGAGACAGCTGTAGTGTAGGTTTGGTCCTTTGAGTCTAGGCTGTGTGCCCTTGGGTAAGTTGCTCAACCTCTCTGGAATTGGCACCGTCGCTCCAGACCATGCAGGTTCACTGAGTGTGTCCAAATGCTGTGGCGGTGACTCGTTCCATGGGGCTTGTTGGAGGAGATCCCCACGCCCTCTGGCACTGGGTAAGCAAGGTTCCTATCCATCTCTGCCCTCACCATGAGCTTGCTTGCAAAGCAGGGCGCCTTTCTCCAGGAGCTTGTTGGGAGCTAAAGGATTCTCCGTGCACAGATGTCAGTGTGGAGATAGCGATCAGAAAGGACACCGTTCGGGAAGCCCGAGCTAGGAGCCAGGCCACTGTCTCGCTTATTCCCCCTCTTGGAAATTAATCTTTTCTATAGAAAGGAGGAAATGACATCTCAGAGAGTATCAGTGACTTGCCAGGTCAGGAAGTGGCACGGTGGCTGTGAACCCGGGTGCCTGACACCAGCACCCACGCACGCAGCACGGGCCGGCTCCCGAAATGCCCTCTTCACACAGGGCACCTGTGGCCGATCTTGGTCCTGACTTCTGAGCCTCTTGTCTCCTCTTTCTCTTGGAGTGCCCATGAAATAGGAATTCCCTCCCCAGACCGCCAGGGGGCCCAGCACCTGAACTATATCACCTGTCCCCTCAGCACACACGTCTTGCTAATAAACACCACCAGGCCCTCCGCACTGCAGCACCACCATCACTCTGCAGCGGAACACGTGAAGTCCTCCTTCTGAAACCAAGTCTCCGGGAAACGGCTGGGAAATGCCCACCAGACAAATCCAAGTCACTTTCGGGGTGTCAGGTAGCCACGGGCTGGATTTTGAGGGAAGGGACGATGTCAGGCTGATCTAGGGAGGCACTGGCGAAGATTCAGGGCCAAGCCCCTGCAGGGAGCCGTCAGGGGTGGCGAGTGTCCTGTCCGTAGCCCTGGGCGAGCCAAGACTGATGTTGCGTGTGGGGAGGCAGGGGGCAGAGCTGCTCCAGGCGTGTGTGGTCCACACAGTGGGGCATGTGTGAAGTGTTCCCGGGACTCAGGCACACACTTCAATGTATGTGCAGCCTATGAGAGCCTCTAATTTTCAGAATTGCTCCTCCACGTGTTAAGGTGATTTTACGTGTTGAAGGGAAAAATGGGTTTCCCATATCGTGTCCTTTTACATTTTTTCTTAGCGATTCCTTTTACTGACCAGGGTGAAAACTGTGGCAGAAAATACAAATAGGTCTTTCCAGGGTGTGTTAGACGCAAGCCCCGTGTAGAAGTCAAACAAGAGGGGTGTGTGGGATTCCATCCCCTCTGGGTGCTTTTCCAGGCTCTCATCACCGAGGACTGAGTTTGGCAGGGGCCCCCAGAGAAGGAAAATGAGAAACGGACCACTTGCTCTGCAATCCATACTCCTAAGGGGAATAGAGGGAGTGCGTCCTCTGTGTGTCCGATGCCCTGTGTCTTCTGGGCGAGGCTTTCCTTTGGAGCTGAGAAGCTGAAGCTCACATTAACCTAAGCGGCTAAGACGCTCCGTGTGTGTGTGTGTGTGTGTGTGTGTGTGTGTGTGTGTTTTCGGGGGTGGGGGTGGGGGTGGGGTCCTCTTTGGTCCAGAGCCGAGGTCTCTGCACTTCCAGCCCAGTTCCCCACGCCAGCCCTGATGGGCACGGAGTCTCTTTGTCCAAGACAGACAAAGGAAGACAGAGCCAGAATGAAGTCAACAACTTTTATTACAGCTCACATATTTCATAGAAAAAGGAATGTAGCGTCAGGTCCGGTTGTATGAAAAACGGTAAAATGCAGGTTCGTCCTGGTTGCTCTGTTGACACCCGGGGCAGGCTCTCCGCGACATCAGGCACAGCAGCTGCACTTGTCCGAGGCCCCTTTGCAGACGCAGCCCTGGGCACACTTGGCGCAGCCCACGGGGCAGCAGGAGCAGCAGCCTGGGGAAGCGAGGGCAGCGTGCGGTCGGACCACGCGTTGTCCGGAGCCACCCTTCCCAGCAGCAGGCCTGGCCCCAGCTGCCCTCAGGCCCAGACCCTGAGTTTAGGATGGTGTCCTCTGCCCTGAGATCATTGCTCTCAGACACTAGGTTCAGGTTGCCTGCCCCATCTGTGCCCAGGACAGGGCACAGAGCCTTGGAGAGACAGTGAGCAGGGCCTCTGGGGACGAGAGAAAGCCAGCGCCCAGCACCGTCAGTGATGTGAGCAAAGTCCTCAGGATCAAAGTGGAGGCAAAGCCCTGACAGAGCAGCTCCCGCTCGGGATAGGGAAGCTCTGGGCTGCTTCGACAGGAAGGGGCTGCCCCAGGTCCGAGAAACCACACACGGTCACTAGTTCATGTCCCTAAAGTGCTTCAGTCCCTGAGAGGATTCAGAAGCGTGACTCAGGAGGCAGGAGGACTAGTTCTACTGACAGGTCTGAGGTTGTTTGTTAATGACCCGTCTGGGCCTCAGTCTCCCTGTTCTCTAGTGCGCGCCTGGGTCTCGGTCATCTGGAAGGGGATTCCAGCTCTGATTGTGAATCCCTTCCTGGTGGGGGGCGGGGGGTGGGGGGGTGGTGGGGGTTACCGGGAAGTTTGGTCACTGTCCTGCTCCTGCCTGCTGAGCTCTGGGCTCCCTGCTCGCACTCAGCCCAGACCCCGCATTCCCAGAGAAGGCCCCGCACACTCACTCTTCTTGCAGGAGGTGCATCTGCAGGCTTTGCAGGTGCAGGAGCCAGCGCAGCTGCAGGAGCCGCCTGCCAGGAAGGGAAAGGCCCGCGGTGAGCAGGGAGAGGGATGCAGGAGCTAGAGCAGACGGTCAGCAATGCCTCCCTGAGCCCTCCTCCTCTGTCAGGACCCAGCCCTGGGAGCTCGTGTCCACTCAGGCGGATAGAGAAGCCCCAGCTCCTCTCTTCTGGTCCAAGGAGAGTAGGTCCCCTCCTGATGGACTCCACAGGGAAGGTCCCAGGCTCCAGACCCAGCCCAGGCTGACTGGGGCTGGGGGCCAGGGCCCATGGCCTGAACCCGAAAGAGGCAATGTCCCCTCCTCCCATCAAGTCCTGGCAGCTCCGAGGCCTCCTCCAAACACTGGGTCCCGGTCTAGCAGTCCCCTGACCAGCTGGGTGACCTCAAGAAGGACAGCCTGGAGCCTCCGTGCCCTCAGTGTTAACGGAGAGGCAAAGGGAGACTGACGTGCTCTCAGGAGCCTGGCAGGCAAGAAAGCCCTGGACCCGTGACAGGAGTCCTCCTGAGCTCCAACTCAAAACCCTCCCTTCTCGTCCTGTGCCTGCGAAGGGGGGCATCCTAAGGCTCAAAGCCAGGGTTCCCTTACCAGTGGGGCAGGAGCACTTGGGGTCCATCTGGAGGAGGAGTGAGGCCCGAGGTCCAAAGCAAGGGGCGAAGCGGCTTCACTGGTCCGGTCGGGGGCGTGTGGGAGCTCAGTTATAGGCCGAGGAGGCGGCCCGGGCGCAGAGGCCCCGCCCCCGCCTTGCACCCGCCCCGCGGATCCGCGCCCGCGCCCGCGCCCGCGCTGCCCGCGGCGCCCTGGGCCGGGCTGTGAGCAACACGCGGGGCCGAGCGCACGATTCCACTTCGGTGCCGGCTGGAGCGGAGGAAGCGGGTGCCGTGCGGTAAGCGGTGTCCCAGCCCCCTGGCCGCCCCTTCGCGATGTGGCCGACGGGAGCAGCCCCCCTGTTGCCGGGTTGTGCAGGAATCCAGCTCCCGCGTCCTCCGGTCTTCCCCGCCCCAGGCCGCGCGCCGCCGGCCTCCGGGTCGCCGTTTCCTGCAGCCTGAGAACAGCCCCCGCCTCCCGCTCGTGTCCCTGGCTTGGCCGGAGCCGGGGAGCGGTGTCAGAGACCGCAGGCGCATGTGACCCTCACCGCCGTTTCGCCCACCCCGTGTGTCCCCAGGCGTTGGCAGCCCCGGTCCCCACCACGGTCCTTTGGAAGCACTTTTCCGGTACCGTCTCCTGTAACCGCCCCGCGATGAACATTGCCTTCGGCCGCTAGTCGTCACTTGTGTTTTCCTTTCCTGGAGGGATCATGGCGCATTTCTCCGGGGGCTCCTTTGCCTAAACTTTGCAGGGGCGCTCCTCACCGTGGCCGGTCCACCCCACGCCAGGGTGGAGGTTCCCTGATCATGGGATGCTCCCCAGGGAAGGCATCACTGTAGGCGATAGGCAGACCTGGCATGAAATAACAAAGCGACACAAGTGGAGAGTTCCCTTTGGGTAGTCCTGACGATTACACACCATGGAGTCCATGCCAAGCCTTGTTAATCACTTTTGCTCTTTGAATTGTCACACCAACCCGGAAGGGAGCTAGTAGTCAGCAGCCCGTTTCCCAAAGGCCAAACTACCTACAGTACGAGGAGGCTACAGTAAAGGCAGGCACACAGTGCTGGGGAGTGGTGCCCTGCTTCTGTGGTCTTGTGGCTTCGCAGCTGAAAGAGAGAGTCAGTGAGAAAGCTCCCCTTTGGCCCAGAGCTGTGTCTTCAGCCCGTCTCTACCGTGTCCAGCTGAATCCTGGGGGGGGACCGAAGTGACAGAATAGGAATGTATTTATGCTTTTGTGGCTTCCTTCTGACTCTCTCCTTCAGCAGTGTTCAAGAGGTTTCTTTTGGTACAACGTATTTCAGAAAACCCCTGAAAAGAAAATGGTAGGGAAATCCTGGTGCAGGTGACAGCAGAGATGGCAGGATCCTTCTGCATCTGTTAGGAGGACACCGACTGTCTTGCTCACGGCTTTCTATCTGTGGTGTCAATGGCTCCTTGCGTGAAGGGAGGATAACCCCCTCCGGGGAAGTGGTCCCATGCTCACAGGGTTGATGAGGACGACCCAGAACACAGAGCTAAACACACCATCCTTGCTTGCGTGTCTGGAAGGAGAACAATGTCTCCTAGGCTAATGATAACAAATAAATAAATAAATAGGTGATATGATCGATTACTCCCTGAGTGCCCAGTATATTCTGACATTCTTTGCACGGATTCAGTTCTTTCATCCCGAGAGCCAGACACTATTTTTTTGCCCTTTAGAGCAGCGGAGACTGAGCCACAGCGAGGTTATGTCCCATGGCTATCTGTGGCACAGATGGGACTGGCCCTCCTGCAGGCTGACTGCAGCCCCCCGCCCAACCGGACAGCATGTCATGCCATGAAAGGTGAGGACACTGAACACCTGGCCCAGAGGCAGCAGTGGGAAAGCACTGAGCAGCTGGCAGTCAGAACCCTCTGCACAGCTCTGTGACCTCTCTGGGCTTCAGCCTCCCACCTCTGCAGCCAGGAGCACAGCTGGACTGTCTCCGAAGACCCTTGCGGCCCTGAAAAAGGAGAGGCCGGATTCAGCCTCCAGTGATGTCATAACCGGCACCATGTGGCCGGGAGGTGAGACAGCTGTAGTGTAGGTTTGGTCCTTTGAGTCTAGGCTGTGTGCCCTTGGGTAAGTTGCTCAACCTCTCTGGAATTGGCACCGTCGCTCCAGACCATGCAGGTTCACTGAGTGTGTCCAAATGCTGTGGCGGTGACTCGTTCCATGGGGCTTGTTGGAGGAGATCCCCACGCCCTCTGGCACTGGGTAAGCAAGGTTCCTATCCATCTCTGCCCTCACCATGAGCTTGCTTGCAAAGCAGGGAGCCTTTCTCCAGGAGCTTGTTGGGAGCTAAAGGATTCTCCGTGCACAGATGTCAGTGTGGAGATAGCGATCAGAAAGGACACCGTTCGGGAAGCCCGAGCTAGGAGCCAGGCCACTGTCTCGCTTATTCCCCCTCTTGGAAATTAATCTTTTCTGTAGAAAGGAGGAAATGACATCTCAGAGAGTATCAGTGACTTGCCAGGTCAGGAAGTGGCACGGTGGCTGTGAACCCGGGTGCCTGACACCAGCACCCACGCACGCAGCACGGGCCGGCTCCCGAAATGCCCTCTTCACACAGGGCACCTGTGGCCGATCTTGGTCCTGACTTCTGAGCCTCTTGTCTCCTCTTTCTCTTGGAGTGCCCATGAAATAGGAATTCCCTCCCCAGACCGCCAGGGGGCCCAGCACCTGAACTATATCACCTGTCCCCTCAGCACACACGTCTTGCTAATAAACACCACCAGGCCCTCCGCACTGCAGCACCACCATCACTCTGCAGCGGAACACGTGAAGTCCTCCTTCTGAAACCAAGTCTCCGGGAAACGGCTGGGAAATGCCCACCAGACAAATCCAAGTCACTTTCGGGGTGTCAGGTAGCCACGGGCTGGATTTTGAGGGAAGGGACGATGTCAGGCTGATCTAGGGAGGCACTGGCGAAGATTCAGGGCCAAGCCCCTGCAGGGAGCCGTCAGGGGTGGCGAGTGTCCTGTCCGTAGCCCTGGGCGAGCCAAGACTGATGTTGCGTGTGGGGAGGCAGGGGGCAGAGCTGCTCCAGGCGTGTGTGGTCCACACAGTGGGGCATGTGTGAAGTGTTCCCGGGACTCAGGCACACACTTCAATGTATGTGCAGCCTATGAGAGCCTCTAATTTTCAGAATTGCTCCTCCACGTGTTAAGGTGATTTTACGTGTTGAAGGGAAAAATGGGTTTCCCATATCGTGTCCTTTTACATTTTTTCTTAGCGATTCCTTTTACTGACCAGGGTGAAAACTGTGGCAGAAAATACAAATAGGTCTTTCCAGGGTGTGTTAGACGCAAGCCCCGTGTAGAAGTCAAACAAGAGGGGTGTGTGGGATTCCATCCCCTCTGGGTGCTTTTCCAGGCTCTCATCACCGAGGACTGAGTTTGGCAGGGGCCCCCAGAGAAGGAAAATGAGAAACGGACCACTTGCTCTGCAATCCATACTCCTAAGGGGAATAGAGGGAGTGCGTCCTCTGTGTGTCCGATGCCCTGTGTCTTCTGGGCGAGGCTTTCCTTTGGAGCTGAGAAGCTGAAGCTCACATTAACCTAAGCGGCTAAGACGCTCCGTGTGTGTGTGTGTGTGTGTGTGTGTGTGTGTGTGTGTGTTTTCGGGGGTGGGGGTGGGGGTGGGGTCCTCTTTGGTCCAGAGCCGAGGTCTCTGCACTTCCAGCCCAGTTCCCCACGCCAGCCCTGATGGGCACGGAGTCTCTTTGTCCAAGACAGACAAAGGAAGACAGAGCCAGAATGAAGTCAACAACTTTTATTACAGCTCACATATTTCATAGAAAAAGGAATGTAGCGTCAGGTCCGGTTGTATGAAAAACGGTAAAATGCAGGTTCGTCCTGGTTGCTCTGTTGACACCCGGGGCAGGCTCTCCGCGACATCAGGCACAGCAGCTGCACTTGTCCGAGGCCCCTTTGCAGACGCAGCCCTGGGCACACTTGGCGCAGCCCACGGGGCAGCAGGAGCAGCAGCCTGGGGAAGCGAGGGCAGCGTGCGGTCGGACCACGCGTTGTCCGGAGCCACCCTTCCCAGCAGCAGGCCTGGCCCCAGCTGCCCTCAGGCCCAGACCCTGAGTTTAGGATGGTGTCCTCTGCCCTGAGATCATTGCTCTCAGACACTAGGTTCAGGTTGCCTGCCCCATCTGTGCCCAGGACAGGGCACAGAGCCTTGGAGAGACAGTGAGCAGGGCCTCTGGGGACGAGAGAAAGCCAGCGCCCAGCACCGTCAGTGATGTGAGCAAAGTCCTCAGGATCAAAGTGGAGGCAAAGCCCTGACAGAGCAGCTCCCGCTCGGGATAGGGAAGCTCTGGGCTGCTTCGACAGGAAGGGGCTGCCCCAGGTCCGAGAAACCACACACGGTCACTAGTTCATGTCCCTAAAGTGCTTCAGTCCCTGAGAGGATTCAGAAGCGTGACTCAGGAGGCAGGAGGACTAGTTCTACTGACAGGTCTGAGGTTGTTTGTTAATGACCCGTCTGGGCCTCAGTCTCCCTGTTCTCTAGTGCGCGCCTGGGTCTCGGTCATCTGGAAGGGGATTCCAGCTCTGATTGTGAATCCCTTCCTGGTGAGGTGGGGTGGTGGTGGTGGGGGTTACCGGGAAGTTTGGTCACTGTCCTGCTCCTGCCTGCTGAGCTCTGGGCTCCCTGCTCGCACTCAGCCCAGACCCCGCATTCCCAGAGAAGGCCCCGCACACTCACTCTTCTTGCAGGAGGTGCATCTGCAGGCTTTGCAGGTGCAGGAGCCAGCGCAGCTGCAGGAGCCGCCTGCCAGGAAGGGAAAGGCCCGCGGTGAGCAGGGAGAGGGATGCAGGAGCTAGAGCAGACGGTCAGCAATGCCTCCCTGAGCCCTCCTCCTCTGTCAGGACCCAGCCCTGGGAGCTCGTGTCCACTCAGGCGGATAGAGAAGCCCCAGCTCCTCTCTTCTGGTCCAAGGAGAGTAGGTCCCCTCCTGATGGACTCCACAGGGAAGGTCCCAGGCTCCAGACCCAGCCCAGGCTGACTGGGGCTGGGGGCCAGGGCCCATGGCCTGAACCCGAAAGAGGCAATGTCCCCTCCTCCCATCAAGTCCTGGCAGCTCCGAGGCCTCCTCCAAACACTGGGTCCCGGTCTAGCAGTCCCCTGACCAGCTGGGTGACCTCAAGAAGGACAGCCTGGAGCCTCCGTGCCCTCAGTGTTAACGGAGAGGCAAAGGGAGACTGACGTGCTCTCAGGAGCCTGGCAGGCAAGAAAGCCCTGGACCCGTGACAGGAGTCCTCCTGAGCTCCAACTCAAAACCCTCCCTTCTCGTCCTGTGCCTGCGAAGGGGGGCATCCTAAGGCTCAAAGCCAGGGTTCCCTTACCAGTGGGGCAGGAGCACTTGGGGTCCATCTGGAGGAGGAGTGAGGCCCGAGGTCCAAAGCAAGGGGCGAAGCGGCTTCACTGGTCCGGTCGGGGGCGTGTGGGAGCCAGGAGCCCGTGGGCTCAGTTATAGGCCGAGGAGGCGGCCCGGGCGCAGAGGCCCCGCCCCCGCCTTGCACCCGCCCCGCGGATCCGCGCCCGCGCCCGCGCCCGCGCTGCCCGCGGCGCCCTGGGCCGGGCTGTGAGCAACACGCGGGGCCGAGCGCACGATTCCACTTCGGTGCCGGCTGGAGCGGAGGAAGCGGGTGCCGTGCGGTAAGCGGTGTCCCAGCCCCCTGGCCGCCCCTTCGCGATGTGGCCGACGGGAGCAGCCCCCCTGTTGCCGGGTTGTGCAGGAATCCAGCTCCCGCGTCCTCCGGTCTTCCCCGCCCCAGGCCGCGCGCCGCCGGCCTCCGGGTCGCCGTTTCCTGCAGCCTGAGAACAGCCCCCGCCTCCCGCTCGTGTCCCTGGCTTGGCCGGAGCCGGGGAGCGGTGTCAGAGACCGCAGGCGCATGTGACCCTCACCGCCGTTTCGCCCACCCCGTGTGTCCCCAGGCGTTGGCAGCCCCGGTCCCCACCACGGTCCTTTGGAAGCACTTTTCCGGTACCGTCTCCTGTAACCGCCCCGCGATGAACATTGCCTTCGGCCGCTAGTCGTCACTTGTGTTTTCCTTTCCTGGAGGGATCATGGCGCATTTCTCCGGGGGCTCCTTTGCCTAAACTTTGCAGGGGCGCTCCTCACCGTGGCCGGTCCACCCCACGCCAGGGTGGAGGTTCCCTGATCATGGGATGCTCCCCAGGGAAGGCATCACTGTAGGCGATAGGCAGACCTGGCATGAAATAACAAAGCGACACAAGTGGAGAGTTCCCTTTGGGTAGTCCTGACGATTACACACCATGGAGTCCATGCCAAGCCTTGTTAATCACTTTTGCTCTTTGAATTGTCACACCAACCCGGAAGGGAGCTAGTAGTCAGCAGCCCGTTTCCCAAAGGCCAAACTACCTACAGTACGAGGAGGCTACAGTAAAGGCAGGCACACAGTGCTGGGGAGTGGTGCCCTGCTTCTGTGGTCTTGTGGCTTCGCAGCTGAAGGAGAGAGTCAGTGAGAAAGCTCCCCTTTGGCCCAGAGCTGTGTCTTCAGCCCGTCTCTACCGTGTCCAGCTGAATCCTGGGGGGGGACCGAAGTGACAGAATAGGAATGTATTTATGCTTTTGTGGCTTCCTTCTGACTCTCTCCTTCAGCAGTGTTCAAGAGGTTTCTTTTGGTACAACGTATTTCAGAAAACCCCTGAAAAGAAAATGGTAGGGAAATCCTGGTGCAGGTGACAGCAGAGATGGCAGGATCCTTCTGCATCTGTTAGGAGGACACCGACTGTCTTGCTCACGGCTTTCTATCTGTGGTGTCAATGGCTCCTTGCGTGAAGGGAGGATAACCCCCTCCGGGGAAGTGGTCCCATGCTCACAGGGTTGATGAGGACGACCCAGAACACAGAGCTAAACACACCATCCTTGCTTGCGTGTCTGGAAGGAGAACAATGTCTCCTAGGCTAATGATAACAAATAAATAAATAAATAGGTGATATGATCGATTACTCCCTGAGTGCCCAGTATATTCTGACATTCTTTGCACGGATTCAGTTCTTTCATCCCGAGAGCCAGACACTATTTTTTTGCCCTTTAGAGCAGCGGAGACTGAGCCACAGCGAGGTTATGTCCCATGGCTATCTGTGGCACAGATGGGACTGGCCCTCCTGCAGGCTGACTGCAGCCCCCCGCCCAACCGGACAGCATGTCATGCCATGAAAGGTGAGGACACTGAACACCTGGCCCAGAGGCAGCAGTGGGAAAGCACTGAGCAGCTGGCAGTCAGAACCCTCTGCACAGCTCTGTGACCTCTCTGGGCTTCAGCCTCCCACCTCTGCAGCCAGGAGCACAGCTGGACTGTCTCCGAAGACCCTTGCGGCCCTGAAAAAGGAGAGGCCGGATTCAGCCTCCAGTGATGTCATAACCGGCACCATGTGGCCGGGAGGTGAGACAGCTGTAGTGTAGGTTTGGTCCTTTGAGTCTAGGCTGTGTGCCCTTGGGTAAGTTGCTCAACCTCTCTGGAATTGGCACCGTCGCTCCAGACCATGCAGGTTCACTGAGTGTGTCCAAATGCTGTGGCGGTGACTCGTTCCATGGGGCTTGTTGGAGGAGATCCCCACGCCCTCTGGCACTGGGTAAGCAAGGTTCCTATCCATCTCTGCCCTCACCATGAGCTTGCTTGCAAAGCAGGGAGCCTTTCTCCAGGAGCTTGTTGGGAGCTAAAGGATTCTCCGTGCACAGATGTCAGTGTGGAGATAGCGATCAGAAAGGACACCGTTCGGGAAGCCCGAGCTAGGAGCCAGGCCACTGTCTCGCTTATTCCCCCTCTTGGAAATTAATCTTTTCTGTAGAAAGGAGGAAATGACATCTCAGAGAGTATCAGTGACTTGCCAGGTCAGGAAGTGGCACGGTGGCTGTGAACCCGGGTGCCTGACACCAGCACCCACGCACGCAGCACGGGCCGGCTCCCGAAATGCCCTCTTCACACAGGGCACCTGTGGCCGATCTTGGTCCTGACTTCTGAGCCTCTTGTCTCCTCTTTCTCTTGGAGTGCCCATGAAATAGGAATTCCCTCCCCAGACCGCCAGGGGGCCCAGCACCTGAACTATATCACCTGTCCCCTCAGCACACACGTCTTGCTAATAAACACCACCAGGCCCTCCGCACTGCAGCACCACCATCACTCTGCAGCGGAACACGTGAAGTCCTCCTTCTGAAACCAAGTCTCCGGGAAACGGCTGGGAAATGCCCACCAGACAAATCCAAGTCACTTTCGGGGTGTCAGGTAGCCACGGGCTGGATTTTGAGGGAAGGGACGATGTCAGGCTGATCTAGGGAGGCACTGGCGAAGATTCAGGGCCAAGCCCCTGCAGGGAGCCGTCAGGGGTGGCGAGTGTCCTGTCCGTAGCCCTGGGCGAGCCAAGACTGATGTTGCGTGTGGGGAGGCAGGGGGCAGAGCTGCTCCAGGCGTGTGTGGTCCACACAGTGGGGCATGTGTGAAGTGTTCCCGGGACTCAGGCACACACTTCAATGTATGTGCAGCCTATGAGAGCCTCTAATTTTCAGAATTGCTCCTCCACGTGTTAAGGTGATTTTACGTGTTGAAGGGAAAAATGGGTTTCCCATATCGTGTCCTTTTACATTTTTTCTTAGCGATTCCTTTTACTGACCAGGGTGAAAACTGTGGCAGAAAATACAAATAGGTCTTTCCAGGGTGTGTTAGACGCAAGCCCCGTGTAGAAGTCAAACAAGAGGGGTGTGTGGGATTCCATCCCCTCTGGGTGCTTTTCCAGGCTCTCATCACCGAGGACTGAGTTTGGCAGGGGCCCCCAGAGAAGGAAAATGAGAAACGGACCACTTGCTCTGCAATCCATACTCCTAAGGGGAATAGAGGGAGTGCGTCCTCTGTGTGTCCGATGCCCTGTGTCTTCTGGGCGAGGCTTTCCTTTGGAGCTGAGAAGCTGAAGCTCACATTAACCTAAGCGGCTAAGACGCTCCGTGTGTGTGTGTGTGTGTGTGTGTGTGTGTGTGTGTGTGTTTTCGGGGGTGGGGGTGGGGGTGGGGTCCTCTTTGGTCCAGAGCCGAGGTCTCTGCACTTCCAGCCCAGTTCCCCACGCCAGCCCTGATGGGCACGGAGTCTCTTTGTCCAAGACAGACAAAGGAAGACAGAGCCAGAATGAAGTCAACAACTTTTATTACAGCTCACATATTTCATAGAAAAAGGAATGTAGCGTCAGGTCCGGTTGTATGAAAAACGGTAAAATGCAGGTTCGTCCTGGTTGCTCTGTTGACACCCGGGGCAGGCTCTCCGCGACATCAGGCACAGCAGCTGCACTTGTCCGAGGCCCCTTTGCAGACGCAGCCCTGGGCACACTTGGCGCAGCCCACGGGGCAGCAGGAGCAGCAGCCTGGGGAAGCGAGGGCAGCGTGCGGTCGGACCACGCGTTGTCCGGAGCCACCCTTCCCAGCAGCAGGCCTGGCCCCAGCTGCCCTCAGGCCCAGACCCTGAGTTTAGGATGGTGTCCTCTGCCCTGAGATCATTGCTCTCAGACACTAGGTTCAGGTTGCCTGCCCCATCTGTGCCCAGGACAGGGCACAGAGCCTTGGAGAGACAGTGAGCAGGGCCTCTGGGGACGAGAGAAAGCCAGCGCCCAGCACCGTCAGTGATGTGAGCAAAGTCCTCAGGATCAAAGTGGAGGCAAAGCCCTGACAGAGCAGCTCCCGCTCGGGATAGGGAAGCTCTGGGCTGCTTCGACAGGAAGGGGCTGCCCCAGGTCCGAGAAACCACACACGGTCACTAGTTCATGTCCCTAAAGTGCTTCAGTCCCTGAGAGGATTCAGAAGCGTGACTCAGGAGGCAGGAGGACTAGTTCTACTGACAGGTCTGAGGTTGTTTGTTAATGACCCGTCTGGGCCTCAGTCTCCCTGTTCTCTAGTGCGCGCCTGGGTCTCGGTCATCTGGAAGGGGATTCCAGCTCTGATTGTGAATCCCTTCCTGGTGAGGTGGGGTGGTGGTGGTGGGGGTTACCGGGAAGTTTGGTCACTGTCCTGCTCCTGCCTGCTGAGCTCTGGGCTCCCTGCTCGCACTCAGCCCAGACCCCGCATTCCCAGAGAAGGCCCCGCACACTCACTCTTCTTGCAGGAGGTGCATCTGCAGGCTTTGCAGGTGCAGGAGCCAGCGCAGCTGCAGGAGCCGCCTGCCAGGAAGGGAAAGGCCCGCGGTGAGCAGGGAGAGGGATGCAGGAGCTAGAGCAGACGGTCAGCAATGCCTCCCTGAGCCCTCCTCCTCTGTCAGGACCCAGCCCTGGGAGCTCGTGTCCACTCAGGCGGATAGAGAAGCCCCAGCTCCTCTCTTCTGGTCCAAGGAGAGTAGGTCCCCTCCTGATGGACTCCACAGGGAAGGTCCCAGGCTCCAGACCCAGCCCAGGCTGACTGGGGCTGGGGGCCAGGGCCCATGGCCTGAACCCGAAAGAGGCAATGTCCCCTCCTCCCATCAAGTCCTGGCAGCTCCGAGGCCTCCTCCAAACACTGGGTCCCGGTCTAGCAGTCCCCTGACCAGCTGGGTGACCTCAAGAAGGACAGCCTGGAGCCTCCGTGCCCTCAGTGTTAACGGAGAGGCAAAGGGAGACTGACGTGCTCTCAGGAGCCTGGCAGGCAAGAAAGCCCTGGACCCGTGACAGGAGTCCTCCTGAGCTCCAACTCAAAACCCTCCCTTCTCGTCCTGTGCCTGCGAAGGGGGGCATCCTAAGGCTCAAAGCCAGGGTTCCCTTACCAGTGGGGCAGGAGCACTTGGGGTCCATCTGGAGGAGGAGTGAGGCCCGAGGTCCAAAGCAAGGGGCGAAGCGGCTTCACTGGTCCGGTCGGGGGCGTGTGGGAGCCAGGAGCCCGTGGGCTCAGTTATAGGCCGAGGAGGCGGCCCGGGCGCAGAGGCCCCGCCCCCGCCTTGCACCCGCCCCGCGGATCCGCGCCCGCGCCCGCGCCCGCGCTGCCCGCGGCGCCCTGGGCCGGGCTGTGAGCAACACGCGGGGCCGAGCGCACGATTCCACTTCGGTGCCGGCTGGAGCGGAGGAAGCGGGTGCCGTGCGGTAAGCGGTGTCCCAGCCCCCTGGCCGCCCCTTCGCGATGTGGCCGACGGGAGCAGCCCCCCTGTTGCCGGGTTGTGCAGGAATCCAGCTCCCGCGTCCTCCGGTCTTCCCCGCCCCAGGCCGCGCGCCGCCGGCCTCCGGGTCGCCGTTTCCTGCAGCCTGAGAACAGCCCCCGCCTCCCGCTCGTGTCCCTGGCTTGGCCGGAGCCGGGGAGCGGTGTCAGAGACCGCAGGCGCATGTGACCCTCACCGCCGTTTCGCCCACCCCGTGTGTCCCCAGGCGTTGGCAGCCCCGGTCCCCACCACGGTCCTTTGGAAGCACTTTTCCGGTACCGTCTCCTGTAACCGCCCCGCGATGAACATTGCCTTCGGCCGCTAGTCGTCACTTGTGTTTTCCTTTCCTGGAGGGATCATGGCGCATTTCTCCGGGGGCTCCTTTGCCTAAACTTTGCAGGGGCGCTCCTCACCGTGGCCGGTCCACCCCACGCCAGGGTGGAGGTTCCCTGATCATGGGATGCTCCCCAGGGAAGGCATCACTGTAGGCGATAGGCAGACCTGGCATGAAATAACAAAGCGACACAAGTGGAGAGTTCCCTTTGGGTAGTCCTGACGATTACACACCATGGAGTCCATGCCAAGCCTTGTTAATCACTTTTGCTCTTTGAATTGTCACACCAACCCGGAAGGGAGCTAGTAGTCAGCAGCCCGTTTCCCAAAGGCCAAACTACCTACAGTACGAGGAGGCTACAGTAAAGGCAGGCACACAGTGCTGGGGAGTGGTGCCCTGCTTCTGTGGTCTTGTGGCTTCGCAGCTGAAGGAGAGAGTCAGTGAGAAAGCTCCCCTTTGGCCCAGAGCTGTGTCTTCAGCCCGTCTCTACCGTGTCCAGCTGAATCCTGGGGGGGGACCGAAGTGACAGAATAGGAATGTATTTATGCTTTTGTGGCTTCCTTCTGACTCTCTCCTTCAGCAGTGTTCAAGAGGTTTCTTTTGGTACAACGTATTTCAGAAAACCCCTGAAAAGAAAATGGTAGGGAAATCCTGGTGCAGGTGACAGCAGAGATGGCAGGATCCTTCTGCATCTGTTAGGAGGACACCGACTGTCTTGCTCACGGCTTTCTATCTGTGGTGTCAATGGCTCCTTGCGTGAAGGGAGGATAACCCCCTCCGGGGAAGTGGTCCCATGCTCACAGGGTTGATGAGGACGACCCAGAACACAGAGCTAAACACACCATCCTTGCTTGCGTGTCTGGAAGGAGAACAATGTCTCCTAGGCTAATGATAACAAATAAATAAATAAATAGGTGATATGATCGATTACTCCCTGAGTGCCCAGTATATTCTGACATTCTTTGCACGGATTCAGTTCTTTCATCCCGAGAGCCAGACACTATTTTTTTGCCCTTTAGAGCAGCGGAGACTGAGCCACAGCGAGGTTATGTCCCATGGCTATCTGTGGCACAGATGGGACTGGCCCTCCTGCAGGCTGACTGCAGCCCCCCGCCCAACCGGACAGCATGTCATGCCATGAAAGGTGAGGACACTGAACACCTGGCCCAGAGGCAGCAGTGGGAAAGCACTGAGCAGCTGGCAGTCAGAACCCTCTGCACAGCTCTGTGACCTCTCTGGGCTTCAGCCTCCCACCTCTGCAGCCAGGAGCACAGCTGGACTGTCTCCGAAGACCCTTGCGGCCCTGAAAAAGGAGAGGCCGGATTCAGCCTCCAGTGATGTCATAACCGGCACCATGTGGCCGGGAGGTGAGACAGCTGTAGTGTAGGTTTGGTCCTTTGAGTCTAGGCTGTGTGCCCTTGGGTAAGTTGCTCAACCTCTCTGGAATTGGCACCGTCGCTCCAGACCATGCAGGTTCACTGAGTGTGTCCAAATGCTGTGGCGGTGACTCGTTCCATGGGGCTTGTTGGAGGAGATCCCCACGCCCTCTGGCACTGGGTAAGCAAGGTTCCTATCCATCTCTGCCCTCACCATGAGCTTGCTTGCAAAGCAGGGAGCCTTTCTCCAGGAGCTTGTTGGGAGCTAAAGGATTCTCCGTGCACAGATGTCAGTGTGGAGATAGCGATCAGAAAGGACACCGTTCGGGAAGCCCGAGCTAGGAGCCAGGCCACTGTCTCGCTTATTCCCCCTCTTGGAAATTAATCTTTTCTATAGAAAGGAGGAAATGACATCTCAGAGAGTATCAGTGACTTGCCAGGTCAGGAAGTGGCACGGTGGCTGTGAACCCGGGTGCCTGACACCAGCACCCACGCACGCAGCACGGGCCGGCTCCCGAAATGCCCTCTTCACACAGGGCACCTGTGGCCGATCTTGGTCCTGACTTCTGAGCCTCTTGTCTCCTCTTTCTCTTGGAGTGCCCATGAAATAGGAATTCCCTCCCCAGACCGCCAGGGGGCCCAGCACCTGAACTATATCACCTGTCCCCTCAGCACACACGTCTTGCTAATAAACACCACCAGGCCCTCCGCACTGCAGCACCACCATCACTCTGCAGCGGAACACGTGAAGTCCTCCTTCTGAAACCAAGTCTCCGGGAAACGGCTGGGAAATGCCCACCAGACAAATCCAAGTCACTTTCGGGGTGTCAGGTAGCCACGGGCTGGATTTTGAGGGAAGGGACGATGTCAGGCTGATCTAGGGAGGCACTGGCGAAGATTCAGGGCCAAGCCCCTGCAGGGAGCCGTCAGGGGTGGCGAGTGTCCTGTCCGTAGCCCTGGGCGAGCCAAGACTGATGTTGCGTGTGGGGAGGCAGGGGGCAGAGCTGCTCCAGGCGTGTGTGGTCCACACAGTGGGGCATGTGTGAAGTGTTCCCGGGACTCAGGCACACACTTCAATGTATGTGCAGCCTATGAGAGCCTCTAATTTTCAGAATTGCTCCTCCACGTGTTAAGGTGATTTTACGTGTTGAAGGGAAAAATGGGTTTCCCATATCGTGTCCTTTTACATTTTTTCTTAGCGATTCCTTTTACTGACCAGGGTGAAAACTGTGGCAGAAAATACAAATAGGTCTTTCCAGGGTGTGTTAGACGCAAGCCCCGTGTAGAAGTCAAACAAGAGGGGTGTGTGGGATTCCATCCCCTCTGGGTGCTTTTCCAGGCTCTCATCACCGAGGACTGAGTTTGGCAGGGGCCCCCAGAGAAGGAAAATGAGAAACGGACCACTTGCTCTGCAATCCATACTCCTAAGGGGAATAGAGGGAGTGCGTCCTCTGTGTGTCCGATGCCCTGTGTCTTCTGGGCGAGGCTTTCCTTTGGAGCTGAGAAGCTGAAGCTCACATTAACCTAAGCGGCTAAGACGCTCCGTGTGTGTGTGTGTGTGTGTGTGTGTGTGTGTGTGTGTGTTTTCGGGGGTGGGGGTGGGGGTGGGGTCCTCTTTGGTCCAGAGCCGAGGTCTCTGCACTTCCAGCCCAGTTCCCCACGCCAGCCCTGATGGGCACGGAGTCTCTTTGTCCAAGACAGACAAAGGAAGACAGAGCCAGAATGAAGTCAACAACTTTTATTACAGCTCACATATTTCATAGAAAAAGGAATGTAGCGTCAGGTCCGGTTGTATGAAAAACGGTAAAATGCAGGTTCGTCCTGGTTGCTCTGTTGACACCCGGGGCAGGCTCTCCGCGACATCAGGCACAGCAGCTGCACTTGTCCGAGGCCCCTTTGCAGACGCAGCCCTGGGCACACTTGGCGCAGCCCACGGGGCAGCAGGAGCAGCAGCCTGGGGAAGCGAGGGCAGCGTGCGGTCGGACCACGCGTTGTCCGGAGCCACCCTTCCCAGCAGCAGGCCTGGCCCCAGCTGCCCTCAGGCCCAGACCCTGAGTTTAGGATGGTGTCCTCTGCCCTGAGATCATTGCTCTCAGACACTAGGTTCAGGTTGCCTGCCCCATCTGTGCCCAGGACAGGGCACAGAGCCTTGGAGAGACAGTGAGCAGGGCCTCTGGGGACGAGAGAAAGCCAGCGCCCAGCACCGTCAGTGATGTGAGCAAAGTCCTCAGGATCAAAGTGGAGGCAAAGCCCTGACAGAGCAGCTCCCGCTCGGGATAGGGAAGCTCTGGGCTGCTTCGACAGGAAGGGGCTGCCCCAGGTCCGAGAAACCACACACGGTCACTAGTTCATGTCCCTAAAGTGCTTCAGTCCCTGAGAGGATTCAGAAGCGTGACTCAGGAGGCAGGAGGACTAGTTCTACTGACAGGTCTGAGGTTGTTTGTTAATGACCCGTCTGGGCCTCAGTCTCCCTGTTCTCTAGTGCGCGCCTGGGTCTCGGTCATCTGGAAGGGGATTCCAGCTCTGATTGTGAATCCCTTCCTGGTGAGGTGGGGTGGTGGTGGTGGGGGTTACCGGGAAGTTTGGTCACTGTCCTGCTCCTGCCTGCTGAGCTCTGGGCTCCCTGCTCGCACTCAGCCCAGACCCCGCATTCCCAGAGAAGGCCCCGCACACTCACTCTTCTTGCAGGAGGTGCATCTGCAGGCTTTGCAGGTGCAGGAGCCAGCGCAGCTGCAGGAGCCGCCTGCCAGGAAGGGAAAGGCCCGCGGTGAGCAGGGAGAGGGATGCAGGAGCTAGAGCAGACGGTCAGCAATGCCTCCCTGAGCCCTCCTCCTCTGTCAGGACCCAGCCCTGGGAGCTCGTGTCCACTCAGGCGGATAGAGAAGCCCCAGCTCCTCTCTTCTGGTCCAAGGAGAGTAGGTCCCCTCCTGATGGACTCCACAGGGAAGGTCCCAGGCTCCAGACCCAGCCCAGGCTGACTGGGGCTGGGGGCCAGGGCCCATGGCCTGAACCCGAAAGAGGCAATGTCCCCTCCTCCCATCAAGTCCTGGCAGCTCCGAGGCCTCCTCCAAACACTGGGTCCCGGTCTAGCAGTCCCCTGACCAGCTGGGTGACCTCAAGAAGGACAGCCTGGAGCCTCCGTGCCCTCAGTGTTAACGGAGAGGCAAAGGGAGACTGACGTGCTCTCAGGAGCCTGGCAGGCAAGAAAGCCCTGGACCCGTGACAGGAGTCCTCCTGAGCTCCAACTCAAAACCCTCCCTTCTCGTCCTGTGCCTGCGAAGGGGGGCATCCTAAGGCTCAAAGCCAGGGTTCCCTTACCAGTGGGGCAGGAGCACTTGGGGTCCATCTGGAGGAGGAGTGAGGCCCGAGGTCCAAAGCAAGGGGCGAAGCGGCTTCACTGGTCCGGTCGGGGGCGTGTGGGAGCCAGGAGCCCGTGGGCTCAGTTATAGGCCGAGGAGGCGGCCCGGGCGCAGAGGCCCCGCCCCCGCCTTGCACCCGCCCCGCGGATCCGCGCCCGCGCCCGCGCCCGCGCTGCCCGCGGCGCCCTGGGCCGGGCTGTGAGCAACACGCGGGGCCGAGCGCACGATTCCACTTCGGTGCCGGCTGGAGCGGAGGAAGCGGGTGCCGTGCGGTAAGCGGTGTCCCAGCCCCCTGGCCGCCCCTTCGCGATGTGGCCGACGGGAGCAGCCCCCCTGTTGCCGGGTTGTGCAGGAATCCAGCTCCCGCGTCCTCCGGTCTTCCCCGCCCCAGGCCGCGCGCCGCCGGCCTCCGGGTCGCCGTTTCCTGCAGCCTGAGAACAGCCCCCGCCTCCCGCTCGTGTCCCTGGCTTGGCCGGAGCCGGGGAGCGGTGTCAGAGACCGCAGGCGCATGTGACCCTCACCGCCGTTTCGCCCACCCCGTGTGTCCCCAGGCGTTGGCAGCCCCGGTCCCCACCACGGTCCTTTGGAAGCACTTTTCCGGTACCGTCTCCTGTAACCGCCCCGCGATGAACATTGCCTTCGGCCGCTAGTCGTCACTTGTGTTTTCCTTTCCTGGAGGGATCATGGCGCATTTCTCCGGGGGCTCCTTTGCCTAAACTTTGCAGGGGCGCTCCTCACCGTGGCCGGTCCACCCCACGCCAGGGTGGAGGTTCCCTGATCATGGGATGCTCCCCAGGGAAGGCATCACTGTAGGCGATAGGCAGACCTGGCATGAAATAACAAAGCGACACAAGTGGAGAGTTCCCTTTGGGTAGTCCTGACGATTACACACCATGGAGTCCATGCCAAGCCTTGTTAATCACTTTTGCTCTTTGAATTGTCACACCAACCCGGAAGGGAGCTAGTAGTCAGCAGCCCGTTTCCCAAAGGCCAAACTACCTACAGTACGAGGAGGCTACAGTAAAGGCAGGCACACAGTGCTGGGGAGTGGTGCCCTGCTTCTGTGGTCTTGTGGCTTCGCAGCTGAAGGAGAGAGTCAGTGAGAAAGCTCCCCTTTGGCCCAGAGCTGTGTCTTCAGCCCGTCTCTACCGTGTCCAGCTGAATCCTGGGGGGGGACCGAAGTGACAGAATAGGAATGTATTTATGCTTTTGTGGCTTCCTTCTGACTCTCTCCTTCAGCAGTGTTCAAGAGGTTTCTTTTGGTACAACGTATTTCAGAAAACCCCTGAAAAGAAAATGGTAGGGAAATCCTGGTGCAGGTGACAGCAGAGATGGCAGGATCCTTCTGCATCTGTTAGGAGGACACCGACTGTCTTGCTCACGGCTTTCTATCTGTGGTGTCAATGGCTCCTTGCGTGAAGGGAGGATAACCCCCTCCGGGGAAGTGGTCCCATGCTCACAGGGTTGATGAGGACGACCCAGAACACAGAGCTAAACACACCATCCTTGCTTGCGTGTCTGGAAGGAGAACAATGTCTCCTAGGCTAATGATAACAAATAAATAAATAAATAGGTGATATGATCGATTACTCCCTGAGTGCCCAGTATATTCTGACATTCTTTGCACGGATTCAGTTCTTTCATCCCGAGAGCCAGACACTATTTTTTTGCCCTTTAGAGCAGCGGAGACTGAGCCACAGCGAGGTTATGTCCCATGGCTATCTGTGGCACAGATGGGACTGGCCCTCCTGCAGGCTGACTGCAGCCCCCCGCCCAACCGGACAGCATGTCATGCCATGAAAGGTGAGGACACTGAACACCTGGCCCAGAGGCAGCAGTGGGAAAGCACTGAGCAGCTGGCAGTCAGAACCCTCTGCACAGCTCTGTGACCTCTCTGGGCTTCAGCCTCCCACCTCTGCAGCCAGGAGCACAGCTGGACTGTCTCCGAAGACCCTTGCGGCCCTGAAAAAGGAGAGGCCGGATTCAGCCTCCAGTGATGTCATAACCGGCACCATGTGGCCGGGAGGTGAGACAGCTGTAGTGTAGGTTTGGTCCTTTGAGTCTAGGCTGTGTGCCCTTGGGTAAGTTGCTCAACCTCTCTGGAATTGGCACCGTCGCTCCAGACCATGCAGGTTCACTGAGTGTGTCCAAATGCTGTGGCGGTGACTCGTTCCATGGGGCTTGTTGGAGGAGATCCCCACGCCCTCTGGCACTGGGTAAGCAAGGTTCCTATCCATCTCTGCCCTCACCATGAGCTTGCTTGCAAAGCAGGGAGCCTTTCTCCAGGAGCTTGTTGGGAGCTAAAGGATTCTCCGTGCACAGATGTCAGTGTGGAGATAGCGATCAGAAAGGACACCGTTCGGGAAGCCCGAGCTAGGAGCCAGGCCACTGTCTCGCTTATTCCCCCTCTTGGAAATTAATCTTTTCTATAGAAAGGAGGAAATGACATCTCAGAGAGTATCAGTGACTTGCCAGGTCAGGAAGTGGCACGGTGGCTGTGAACCCGGGTGCCTGACACCAGCACCCACGCACGCAGCACGGGCCGGCTCCCGAAATGCCCTCTTCACACAGGGCACCTGTGGCCGATCTTGGTCCTGACTTCTGAGCCTCTTGTCTCCTCTTTCTCTTGGAGTGCCCATGAAATAGGAATTCCCTCCCCAGACCGCCAGGGGGCCCAGCACCTGAACTATATCACCTGTCCCCTCAGCACACACGTCTTGCTAATAAACACCACCAGGCCCTCCGCACTGCAGCACCACCATCACTCTGCAGCGGAACACGTGAAGTCCTCCTTCTGAAACCAAGTCTCCGGGAAACGGCTGGGAAATGCCCACCAGACAAATCCAAGTCACTTTCGGGGTGTCAGGTAGCCACGGGCTGGATTTTGAGGGAAGGGACGATGTCAGGCTGATCTAGGGAGGCACTGGCGAAGATTCAGGGCCAAGCCCCTGCAGGGAGCCGTCAGGGGTGGCGAGTGTCCTGTCCGTAGCCCTGGGCGAGCCAAGACTGATGTTGCGTGTGGGGAGGCAGGGGGCAGAGCTGCTCCAGGCGTGTGTGGTCCACACAGTGGGGCATGTGTGAAGTGTTCCCGGGACTCAGGCACACACTTCAATGTATGTGCAGCCTATGAGAGCCTCTAATTTTCAGAATTGCTCCTCCACGTGTTAAGGTGATTTTACGTGTTGAAGGGAAAAATGGGTTTCCCATATCGTGTCCTTTTACATTTTTTCTTAGCGATTCCTTTTACTGACCAGGGTGAAAACTGTGGCAGAAAATACAAATAGGTCTTTCCAGGGTGTGTTAGACGCAAGCCCCGTGTAGAAGTCAAACAAGAGGGGTGTGTGGGATTCCATCCCCTCTGGGTGCTTTTCCAGGCTCTCATCACCGAGGACTGAGTTTGGCAGGGGCCCCCAGAGAAGGAAAATGAGAAACGGACCACTTGCTCTGCAATCCATACTCCTAAGGGGAATAGAGGGAGTGCGTCCTCTGTGTGTCCGATGCCCTGTGTCTTCTGGGCGAGGCTTTCATTTGGAGCTGAGAAGCTGAAG